>NW_028122541.1:0-94795 GCF_965194805.1 Balaenoptera borealis | reverse complement strand
GTGCGACTTCCACGGCATGTAGGAACTTGCTAGAACGGTGCTCGTGAACCTTGTATGAGTGCTGGCTTACTCAAGATGTCCCAATAAGAGTGCACTGTGTTGCCCTACACTCGGCATACACACTGTGAGTCGGAAAGCTACGGGCCTGGATATTGCTTAGAAGGGCCAGGGGAGCCTGAGGGTACTTGCTCTTCTTGCAGGGAATAGGGTTTCCAGGCGAGGCACCTAGGAGTCCTGAAAAGCGTACTGGCGTTAAAATGCTGCAGAGCGGCGACTACGGCCTCATGGAAACGGCTACACACCTCCGCTTCTGCATAGCATTTCAGGGCCTTACCTCGAGGCAAGTTCTCCCGTTGCTTGCACTGTGAGCGACACAGCATGTTAGGATGCTGTATTTCTCCTTGAATAGAGTGACTTCAGGAAAGAGGTCCTCGATAAATTCTAAGAAGAGTGTGTTCTCAGGGCAGCTCAGACGAGGGCAATCTCGAAAACTTGCAGGACATGTTGGACTGCCTAGAAATGTGGTTCTGATGCTGTTCGAGTGCTCTGGAAATATAGCTCTATTGAAGTAACGTACAGTGTGTTGCCAGAGACTCGGCAGACACAGAGGGCCTCCGAGGGTCGTATGGGAATCAATGCTGCTCAGCAGGCCCACAGGGGTGTGGAGGGCGTCAGTGATCTTGGAACAAAAATGATGCTCACCCGAAGGGCCTAGGAGTCCTGAAAAGGGTGCTTCCTTTAACATAAAGCGGAACCTCCACTAAGAGCTCATGGAAAGAGCTGCATGCCTCCCTTTCTGCAGGGCTACTCAGGGCCTTACCTCGAGGCAAGGACTCACGTTGAGATTCCCTTTAGCTCTAGAGCATGGCAAGGTGAGCCCCACCCCGGCCAAAGAAGCTCCGTGTGTAGCCAGAGAAAACTCATTTTCTTCCCACACCAATGTAGAGGGACCAGAGGCCTGTCAACAGCAGAGAATTTCAGGGAGCTTCCCGGCGGCAAGACTGGAGCTTTCCAAACGGAAAGCAAGGCTAGTACCATCATGCCCCCATTTCCATGGGCACAGGCAGCATACATCTCTGTGGTTTTTAACAAGTCCAATGAGACACAGAGTACACACTGTTTTCCTCCCTTAATCAACTTCTCGAGGCAGGGTGTTCTGCATCTAGTGAACGGCCTCACCAAGGAAAGCCCAAGCTAGGCCTCTGGGCCCGTGCCTCTTCAAAAGTCTGCAGTGCTTCAGGAAAAACTGTGCTTTAGTTGCAATAGGAAGGCAAGTCGTCTTCTTCCTGGAGGCAGGGTGACTTCAGGTAGGAGGTCCTGGATGGAAGGAGAAGCCTAGTGTTTTTCTCTGTGCAGCTCAGACCAGGGAATGAGTGCGACTTCCACGGCATGTAGGAACTTGCTAGAACGGTGCTCGTGAACCTGTATGAGTGCTGGCTTACTCAAGATGTCCCAATAAGAGTGCACTGTGTTGCCCTACACTCGGCATACACACTGTGAGTCGGAAAGCTACGGGCCTGGATATTGCTTAGAAGGGCCAGGGGAGCCTGAGGGTACTTGCTCTTCTTGCAGGGAATAGGGTTTCCAGGCGAGGCACCTAGGAGTCCTGAAAAGCGTACTGGCGTTAAAATGCTGCAGAGCGGCGACTACGGCCTCATGGAAACGGCTACACACCTCCGCTTCTGCATAGCATTTCAGGGCCTTACCTCGAGGCAAGTTCTCCCGTTGCTTGCACTGTGAGCGACACAGCATGTTAGGATGCTGTATTTCTCCTTGAATAGAGTGACTTCAGGAAAGAGGTCCTCGATAAATTCTAAGAAGAGTGTGTTCTCAGGGCAGCTCAGACGAGGGCAATCTCGAAAACTTGCAGGACATGTTGGACTGCCTAGAAATGTGGTTCTGATGCTGTTCGAGTGCTCTGGAAATATAGCTCTATTGAAGTAACGTACAGTGTGTTGCCAGAGACTCGGCAGACACAGAGGGCCTCCGAGGGTCGTATGGGAATCAATGCTGCTCAGCAGGCCCACAGGGGTGTGGAGGGCGTCAGTGATCTTGGAACAAAAATGATGCTCACCCGAAGGGCCTAGGAGTCCTGAAAAGGGTGCTTCCTTTAACATAAAGCGGAACCTCCACTAAGAGCTCATGGAAAGAGCTGCATGCCTCCCTTTCTGCAGGGCTACTCAGGGCCTTACCTCGAGGCAAGGACTCACGTTGAGATTCCCTTTAGCTCTAGAGCATGGCAAGGTGAGCCCCAACCGGGCCAATGAAGCTCCGTGTGTAGCCAGAGAAATCTCATTTTCTTCCCACACCCATGCCTACAGTGGCCAGAGAGCTGTTAACAGCAGAGAATTTCAGGGAGCTTCACGGCAGCAAGAATGGGGCTTTCCAAATGGAAAGCAAGGCTAGTACCATCATGCCCCCATTTCCATGGGCACAGGCAGCATACATCTCTGTGGTTTTTAACAAGTCCAATGAGACACAGAGTACACACTGTTTTCCTCCCTTAATCAACTTCTCGAGGCAGGGTGTTCTGCATCTAGTGAACGGCCTCACCAAGGAAAGCCCAAGCTAGGCCTCTGGGCCCGTGCCTCTTCAAAAGTCTGCAGTGCTTCAGGAAAAACTGTGCTTTAGTTGCAATAGGAAGGCAAGTCGTCTTCTTCCTGGAGGCAGGGTGACTTCAGGTAGGAGGTCCTGGATGGAAGGAGAAGCCTAGTGTTTTTCTCTGTGCAGCTCAGACCAGGGAATGAGTGCGACTTCCACGGCATGTAGGAACTTGCTAGAACGGTGCTCGTGAACCTGTATGAGTGCTGGCTTACTCAAGATGTCCCAATAAGAGTGCACTGTGTTGCCCTACACTCGGCATACACACTGTGAGTCGGAAAGCTACGGGCCTGGATATTGCTTAGAAGGGCCAGGGGAGCCTGAGGGTACTTGCTCTTCTTGCAGGGAATAGGGTTTCCAGGCGAGGCACCTAGGAGTCCTGAAAAGCGTACTGGCGTTAAAATGCTGCAGAGCGGCGACTACGGCCTCATGGAAACGGCTACACACCTCCGCTTCTGCATAGCATTTCAGGGCCTTACCTCGAGGCAAGTTCTCCCGTTGCTTGCACTGTGAGCGACACAGCATGTTAGGATGCTGTATTTCTCCTTGAATAGAGTGACTTCAGGAAAGAGGTCCTCGATAAATTCTAAGAAGAGTGTGTTCTCAGGGCAGCTCAGACGAGGGCAATCTCGAAAACTTGCAGGACATGTTGGACTGCCTAGAAATGTGGTTCTGATGCTGTTCGAGTGCTCTGGAAATATAGCTCTATTGAAGTAACGTACAGTGTGTTGCCAGAGACTCGGCAGACACAGAGGGCCTCCGAGGGTCGTATGGGAATCAATGCTGCTCAGCAGGCCCACAGGGGTGTGGAGGGCGTCAGTGATCTTGGAACAAAAATGATGCTCACCCGAAGGGCCTAGGAGTCCTGAAAAGGGTGCTTCCTTTAACATAAAGCGGAACCTCCACTAAGAGCTCATGGAAAGAGCTGCATGCCTCCCTTTCTGCAGGGCTACTCAGGGCCTTACCTCGAGGCAAGGACTCACGTTGAGATTCCCTTTAGCTCTAGAGCATGGCAAGGTGAGCCCCAACCGGGCCAATGAAGCTCCGTGTGTAGCCAGAGAAATCTCATTTTCTTCCCACACCCATGCCTACAGTGGCCAGAGAGCTGTTAACAGCAGAGAATTTCAGGGAGCTTCACGGCAGCAAGAATGGGGCTTTCCAAATGGAAAGCAAGGCTAGTACCATCATGCCCCCATTACCATGGGCACAGGCAGCATACATCTCTGTGGTTTCTAACAAGTCAAAAGAACCACAGGGTACACACTGGTTGCTTCCCTGAATCAACTTCTCGAGGCAGGGTGTTCTGCGTCTTGTGAACGGCCTCACCAAGGAAGGCCCTAGCTAGGCCCATGGGCCCGTGCCTCTTCAAAAGCCTGCAGTGCTACAGGAAAAACTCTGCTTTAGTTGCAATAAGAATGCAAGCAGTGTTTCTCCTGATGGCAGTGTAACTTCAGGTAAGAGGTCTTAGATGGAAGAAGAAGCCTAGTGTTTTTCCTCTGTGCAGCTCAGTCTAAAGAATGAGTTCGACTTCCACGGCATGTTGGAACTTGCTAGAACGGTGCTCGTGAACTCGTGCGAGTGCTGTGAATCAAGATATGACAAGAAAGAGTGCAGTGTGTTGCCCATGACTCAGCAGACACAGAGGAACTCCGAGGGACCAATGGGCCTCGTTGTTGCTCAGCAGGCCTACAGGGGTGTGGAGATACTCAGGGATCTTGGAACAAAAATGATGCTCACCCGAGAGGCCTAGGAGTCCTGAAAAGGGTACTTCCTTTAAAGTAAAGGAGAACAGCGACTAAGAACTAATGGAAAGAGCTGAATGCCTCCCTTTCTGCAGGGCTACTCAGGGCCTTACCTCGAGGCAAGGACTCACGTTGAGATTCCCTTTAGCTCTAGAGCATGGCAAGGTGAGCCCCACCCCGGCCAAAGAAGCTCCGTGTGTAGCCAGAGAAAACTCATTTTCTTCCCACACCAATGTAGAGGGACCAGAGGCCTGTCAACAGCAGAGAATTTCAGGGAGCTTCCCGGCGGCAAGACTGGAGCTTTCCAAACGGAAAGCAAGGCTAGTACCATCATGCCCCCATTTCCATGGGCACAGGCAGCATACATCTCTGTGGTTTTTAACAAGTCCAATGAGACACAGAGTACACACTGTTTTCCTCCCTTAATCAACTTCTCGAGGCAGGGTGTTCTGCATCTAGTGAACGGCCTCACCAAGGAAAGCCCAAGCTAGGCCTCTGGGCCCGTGCCTCTTCAAAAGTCTGCAGTGCTTCAGGAAAAACTGTGCTTTAGTTGCAATAGGAAGGCAAGTCGTCTTCTTCCTGGAGGCAGGGTGACTTCAGGTAGGAGGTCCTGGATGGAAGGAGAAGCCTAGTGTTTTTCTCTGTGCAGCTCAGACCAGGGAATGAGTGCGACTTCCACGGCATGTAGGAACTTGCTAGAACGGTGCTCGTGAACCTTGTATGAGTGCTGGCTTACTCAAGATGTCCCAATAAGAGTGCACTGTGTTGCCCTACACTCGGCATACACACTGTGAGTCGGAAAGCTACGGGCCTGGATATTGCTTAGAAGGGCCAGGGGAGCCTGAGGGTACTTGCTCTTCTTGCAGGGAATAGGGTTTCCAGGCGAGGCACCTAGGAGTCCTGAAAAGCGTACTGGCGTTAAAATGCTGCAGAGCGGCGACTACGGCCTCATGGAAACGGCTACACACCTCCGCTTCTGCATAGCATTTCAGGGCCTTACCTCGAGGCAAGTTCTCCCGTTGCTTGCACTGTGAGCGACACAGCATGTTAGGATGCTGTATTTCTCCTTGAATAGAGTGACTTCAGGAAAGAGGTCCTCGATAAATTCTAAGAAGAGTGTGTTCTCAGGGCAGCTCAGACGAGGGCAATCTCGAAAACTTGCAGGACATGTTGGACTGCCTAGAAATGTGGTTCTGATGCTGTTCGAGTGCTCTGGAAATATAGCTCTATTGAAGTAACGTACAGTGTGTTGCCAGAGACTCGGCAGACACAGAGGGCCTCCGAGGGTCGTATGGGAATCAATGCTGCTCAGCAGGCCCACAGGGGTGTGGAGGGCGTCAGTGATCTTGGAACAAAAATGATGCTCACCCGAAGGGCCTAGGAGTCCTGAAAAGGGTGCTTCCTTTAACATAAAGCGGAACCTCCACTAAGAGCTCATGGAAAGAGCTGCATGCCTCCCTTTCTGCAGGGCTACTCAGGGCCTTACCTCGAGGCAAGGACTCACGTTGAGATTCCCTTTAGCTCTAGAGCATGGCAAGGTGAGCCCCAACCGGGCCAATGAAGCTCCGTGTGTAGCCAGAGAAATCTCATTTTCTTCCCACACCCATGCCTACAGTGGCCAGAGAGCTGTTAACAGCAGAGAATTTCAGGGAGCTTCACGGCAGCAAGAATGGGGCTTTCCAAATGGAAAGCAAGGCTAGTACCATCATGCCCCCATTACCATGGGCACAGGCAGCATACATCTCTGTGGTTTCTAACAAGTCAAAAGAACCACAGGGTACACACTGGTTGCTTCCCTGAATCAACTTCTCGAGGCAGGGTGTTCTGCGTCTTGTGAACGGCCTCACCAAGGAAGGCCCTAGCTAGGCCCATGGGCCCGTGCCTCTTCAAAAGCCTGCAGTGCTACAGGAAAAACTCTGCTTTAGTTGCAATAAGAATGCAAGCAGTGTTTCTCCTGATGGCAGTGTAACTTCAGGTAAGAGGTCTTAGATGGAAGAAGAAGCCTAGTGTTTTTCCTCTGTGCAGCTCAGTCTAAAGAATGAGTTCGACTTCCACGGCATGTTGGAACTTGCTAGAACGGTGCTCGTGAACTCGTGCGAGTGCTGTGAATCAAGATATGACAAGAAAGAGTGCAGTGTGTTGCCCATGACTCAGCAGACACAGAGGAACTCCGAGGGACCAATGGGCCTCGTTGTTGCTCAGCAGGCCTACAGGGGTGTGGAGATACTCAGGGATCTTGGAACAAAAATGATGCTCACCCGAGAGGCCTAGGAGTCCTGAAAAGGGTACTTCCTTTAAAGTAAAGGAGAACAGCGACTAAGAACTAATGGAAAAGAGCTGAATGCCTCCCTTTCTGCAGGGCTACTCAGGGCCTTACCTCGAGGCAAGGACTCACGTTGAGATTCCCTTTAGCTCTAGAGCATGGCAAGGTGAGCCCCACCCCGGCCAAAGAAGCTCCGTGTGTAGCCAGAGAAAACTCATTTTCTTCCCACACCAATGTAGAGGGACCAGAGGCCTGTCAACAGCAGAGAATTTCAGGGAGCTTCCCGGCGGCAAGAATGGAGCTTTCCAAATGGAAAGCAAGGCTAGTACCATCATGCCCCCATTTCCATGGGCACAGGCAGCATACATCTCTGTGGTTTTTAACAAGTCCAATGAGACACAGAGTACACACTGTTTTCCTCCCTTAATCAACTTCTCGAGGCAGGGTGTTCTGCATCTAGTGAACGGCCTCACCAAGGAAAGCCCAAGCTAGGCCTCTGGGCCCGTGCCTCTTCAAAAGTCTGCAGTGCTTCAGGAAAAACTGTGCTTTAGTTGCAATAGGAAGGCAAGTCGTCTTCTTCCTGGAGGCAGGGTGACTTCAGGTAGGAGGTCCTGGATGGAAGGAGAAGCCTAGTGTTTTTCTCTGTGCAGCTCAGACCAGGGAATGAGTGCGACTTCCACGGCATGTAGGAACTTGCTAGAACGGTGCTCGTGAACCTTGTATGAGTGCTGGCTTACTCAAGATGTCCCAATAAGAGTGCACTGTGTTGCCCTACACTCGGCATACACACTGTGAGTCGGAAAGCTACGGGCCTGGATATTGCTTAGAAGGGCCAGGGGAGCCTGAGGGTACTTGCTCTTCTTGCAGGGAATAGGGTTTCCAGGCGAGGCACCTAGGAGTCCTGAAAAGCGTACTGGCGTTAAAATGCTGCAGAGCGGCGACTACGGCCTCATGGAAACGGCTACACACCTCCGCTTCTGCATAGCATTTCAGGGCCTTACCTCGAGGCAAGTTCTCCCGTTGCTTGCACTGTGAGCGACACAGCATGTTAGGATGCTGTATTTCTCCTTGAATAGAGTGACTTCAGGAAAGAGGTCCTCGATAAATTCTAAGAAGAGTGTGTTCTCAGGGCAGCTCAGACGAGGGCAATCTCGAAAACTTGCAGGACATGTTGGACTGCCTAGAAATGTGGTTCTGATGCTGTTCGAGTGCTCTGGAAATATAGCTCTATTGAAGTAACGTACAGTGTGTTGCCAGAGACTCGGCAGACACAGAGGGCCTCCGAGGGTCGTATGGGAATCAATGCTGCTCAGCAGGCCCACAGGGGTGTGGAGGGCGTCAGTGATCTTGGAACAAAAATGATGCTCACCCGAAGGGCCTAGGAGTCCTGAAAAGGGTGCTTCCTTTAACATAAAGCGGAACCTCCACTAAGAGCTCATGGAAAGAGCTGCATGCCTCCCTTTCTGCAGGGCTACTCAGGGCCTTACCTCGAGGCAAGGACTCACGTTGAGATTCCCTTTAGCTCTAGAGCATGGCAAGGTGAGCCCCAACCGGGCCAATGAAGCTCCGTGTGTAGCCAGAGAAATCTCATTTTCTTCCCACACCCATGCCTACAGTGGCCAGAGAGCTGTTAACAGCAGAGAATTTCAGGGAGCTTCACGGCAGCAAGAATGGGGCTTTCCAAATGGAAAGCAAGGCTAGTACCATCATGCCCCCATTACCATGGGCACAGGCAGCATACACCTCTGTGGTTTCTAACAAGTCAAAAGAACCACAGGGTACACACTGGTTGCTTCCCTGAATCAACTTCTCGAGGCAGGGTGTTCTGCGTCTTGTGAACGGCCTCACCAAGGAAGGCCCTAGCTAGGCCCATGGGCCCGTGCCTCTTCAAAAGCCTGCAGTGCTACAGGAAAAACTCTGCTTTAGTTGCAATAAGAATGCAAGCAGTGTTTCTCCTGATGGCAGTGTAACTTCAGGTAAGAGGTCTTAGATGGAAGAAGAAGCCTAGTGTTTTTCCTCTGTGCAGCTCAGTCTAAAGAATGAGTTCGACTTCCACGGCATGTTGGAACTTGCTAGAACGGTGCTCGTGAACTCGTGCGAGTGCTGTGAATCAAGATATGACAAGAAAGAGTGCAGTGTGTTGCCCATGACTCAGCAGACACAGAGGAACTCCGAGGGACCAATGGGCCTCGTTGTTGCTCAGCAGGCCTACAGGGGTGTGGAGATACTCAGGGATCTTGGAACAAAAATGATGCTCACCCGAGAGGCCTAGGAGTCCTGAAAAGGGTACTTCCTTTAAAGTAAAGGAGAACAGCGACTAAGAACTAATGGAAAGAGCTGAATGCCTCCCTTTCTGCAGGGCTACTCAGGGCCTTACCTCGAGGCAAGGACTCACGTTGAGATTCCCTTTAGCTCTAGAGCATGGCAAGGTGAGCCCCACCCCGGCCAAAGAAGCTCCGTGTGTAGCCAGAGAAAACTCATTTTCTTCCCACACCAATGTAGAGGGACCAGAGGCCTGTCAACAGCAGAGAATTTCAGGGAGCTTCCCGGCGGCAAGACTGGAGCTTTCCAAACGGAAAGCAAGGCTAGTACCATCATGCCCCCATTTCCATGGGCACAGGCAGCATACATCTCTGTGGTTTTTAACAAGTCCAATGAGACACAGAGTACACACTGTTTTCCTCCCTTAATCAACTTCTCGAGGCAGGGTGTTCTGCATCTAGTGAACGGCCTCACCAAGGAAAGCCCAAGCTAGGCCTCTGGGCCCGTGCCTCTTCAAAAGTCTGCAGTGCTTCAGGAAAAACTGTGCTTTAGTTGCAATAGGAAGGCAAGTCGTCTTCTTCCTGGAGGCAGGGTGACTTCAGGTAGGAGGTCCTGGATGGAAGGAGAAGCCTAGTGTTTTTCTCTGTGCAGCTCAGACCAGGGAATGAGTGCGACTTCCACGGCATGTAGGAACTTGCTAGAACGGTGCTCGTGAACCTTGTATGAGTGCTGGCTTACTCAAGATGTCCCAATAAGAGTGCACTGTGTTGCCCTACACTCGGCATACACACTGTGAGTCGGAAAGCTACGGGCCTGGATATTGCTTAGAAGGGCCAGGGGAGCCTGAGGGTACTTGCTCTTCTTGCAGGGAATAGGGTTTCCAGGCGAGGCACCTAGGAGTCCTGAAAAGCGTACTGGCATTAAAATGCTGCAGAGCGGCGACTACGGCCTCATGGAAACGGCTACACACCTCCGCTTCTGCATAGCATTTCAGGGCCTTACCTCGAGGCAAGTTCTCCCGTTGCTTGCACTGTGAGCGACACAGCATGTTAGGATGCTGTATTTCTCCTTGAATAGAGTGACTTCAGGAAAGAGGTCCTCGATAAATTCTAAGAAGAGTGTGTTCTCAGGGCAGCTCAGACGAGGGCAATCTCGAAAACTTGCAGGACATGTTGGACTGCCTAGAAATGTGGTTCTGATGCTGTTCGAGTGCTCTGGAAATATAGCTCTATTGAAGTAACGTACAGTGTGTTGCCAGAGACTCGGCAGACACAGAGGGCCTCCGAGGGTCGTATGGGAATCAATGCTGCTCAGCAGGCCCACAGGGGTGTGGAGGGCGTCAGTGATCTTGGAACAAAAATGATGCTCACCCGAAGGGCCTAGGAGTCCTGAAAAGGGTGCTTCCTTTAACATAAAGCGGAACCTCCACTAAGAGCTCATGGAAAGAGCTGCATGCCTCCCTTTCTGCAGGGCTACTCAGGGCCTTACCTCGAGGCAAGGACTCACGTTGAGATTCCCTTTAGCTCTAGAGCATGGCAAGGTGAGCCCCAACCGGGCCAATGAAGCTCCGTGTGTAGCCAGAGAAATCTCATTTTCTTCCCACACCCATGCCTACAGTGGCCAGAGAGCTGTTAACAGCAGAGAATTTCAGGGAGCTTCACGGCAGCAAGAATGGGGCTTTCCAAATGGAAAGCAAGGCTAGTACCATCATGCCCCCATTACCATGGGCACAGGCAGCATACATCTCTGTGGTTTCTAACAAGTCAAAAGAACCACAGGGTACACACTGGTTGCTTCCCTGAATCAACTTCTCGAGGCAGGGTGTTCTGCGTCTTGTGAACGGCCTCACCAAGGAAGGCCCTAGCTAGGCCCATGGGCCCGTGCCTCTTCAAAAGCCTGCAGTGCTACAGGAAAAACTCTGCTTTAGTTGCAATGAGAATGCAAGCAGTGTTTCTCCTGATGGCAGTGTAACTTCAGGTAAGAGGTCTTAGATGGAAGAAGAAGCCTAGTGTTTTTCCTCTGTGCAGCTCAGTCTAAAGAATGAGTTCGACTTCCACGGCATGTTGGAACTTGCTAGAACGGTGCTCGTGAACTTGTGCGAGTGCTGTGAATCAAGATATGACAAGAAAGAGTGCAGTGTGTTGCCCATGACTCAGCAGACACAGAGGAACTCCGAGGGACCAATGGGCCTCGTTGTTGCTCAGCAGGCCTACAGGGGTGTGGAGATACTCAGGGATCTTGGAACAAAAATGATGCTCACCCGAGAGGCCTAGGAGTCCTGAAAAGGGTACTTCCTTTAAAGTAAAGGAGAACAGCGACTAAGAACTAATGGAAAAGAGCTGAATGCCTCCCTTTCTGCAGGGCTACTCAGGGCCTTACCTCGAGGCAAGGACTCACGTTGAGATTCCCTTTAGCTCTAGAGCATGGCAAGGTGAGCCCCACCCCGGCCAAAGAAGCTCCGTGTGTAGCCAGAGAAAACTCATTTTCTTCCCACACCAATGTAGAGGGACCAGAGGCCTGTCAACAGCAGAGAATTTCAGGGAGCTTCCCGGCGGCAAGAATGGAGCTTTCCAAATGGAAAGCAAGGCTAGTACCATCATGCCCCCATTTCCATGGGCACAGGCAGCATACATCTCTGTGGTTTTTAACAAGTCCAATGAGACACAGAGTACACACTGTTTTCCTCCCTTAATCAACTTCTCGAGGCAGGGTGTTCTGCATCTAGTGAACGGCCTCACCAAGGAAAGCCCAAGGTAGGCCTCTGGGCCCGTGCCTCTTCAAAAGTCTGCAGTGCTTCAGGAAAAACTGTGCTTTAGTTGCAATAGGAAGGCAAGTCGTCTTCTTCCTGGAGGCAGGGTGACTTCAGGTAGGAGGTCCTGGATGGAAGGAGAAGCCTAGTGTTTTTCTCTGTGCAGCTCAGACCAGGGAATGAGTGCGACTTCCACGGCATGTAGGAACTTGCTAGAACGGTGCTCGTGAACCTTGTATGAGTGCTGGCTTACTCAAGATGTCCCAATAAGAGTGCACTGTGTTGCCCTACACTCGGCATACACACTGTGAGTCGGAAAGCTACGGGCCTGGATATTGCTTAGAAGGGCCAGGGGAGCCTGAGGGTACTTGCTCTTCTTGCAGGGAATAGGGTTTCCAGGCGAGGCACCTAGGAGTCCTGAAAAGCGTACTGGCGTTAAAATGCTGCAGAGCGGCGACTACGGCCTCATGGAAACGGCTACACACCTCCGCTTCTGCATAGCATTTCAGGGCCTTACCTCGAGGCAAGTTCTCCCGTTGCTTGCACTGTGAGCGACACAGCATGTTAGGATGCTGTATTTCTCCTTGAATAGAGTGACTTCAGGAAAGAGGTCCTCGATAAATTCTAAGAAGAGTGTGTTCTCAGGGCAGCTCAGACGAGGGCAATCTCGAAAACTTGCAGGACATGTTGGACTGCCTAGAAATGTGGTTCTGATGCTGTTCGAGTGCTCTGGAAATATAGCTCTATTGAAGTAACGTACAGTGTGTTGCCAGAGACTCGGCAGACACAGAGGGCCTCCGAGGGTCGTATGGGAATCAATGCTGCTCAGCAGGCCCACAGGGGTGTGGAGGGCGTCAGTGATCTTGGAACAAAAATGATGCTCACCCGAAGGGCCTAGGAGTCCTGAAAAGGGTGCTTCCTTTAACATAAAGCGGAACCTCCACTAAGAGCTCATGGAAAGAGCTGCATGCCTCCCTTTCTGCAGGGCTACTCAGGGCCTTACCTCGAGGCAAGGACTCACGTTGAGATTCCCTTTAGCTCTAGAGCATGGCAAGGTGAGCCCCACCCCGGCCAAAGAAGCTCCGTGTGTAGCCAGAGAAAACTCATTTTCTTCCCACACCAATGTAGAGGGACCAGAGGCCTGTCAACAGCAGAGAATTTCAGGGAGCTTCCCGGCGGCAAGAATGGAGCTTTCCAAACGGAAAGCAAGGCTAGTACCATCATGCCCCCATTTCCATGGGCACAGGCAGCATACATCTCTGTGGTTTTTAACAAGTCCAATGAGACACAGAGTACACACTGTTTTCCTCCCTTAATCAACTTCTCGAGGCAGGGTGTTCTGCATCTAGTGAACGGCCTCACCAAGGAAAGCCCAAGCTAGGCCTCTGGGCCCGTGCCTCTTCAAAAGTCTGCAGTGCTTCAGGAAAAACTGTGCTTTAGTTGCAATAGGAAGGCAAGTCGTCTTCTTCCTGGAGGCAGGGTGACTTCAGGTAGGAGGTCCTGGATGGAAGGAGAAGCCTAGTGTTTTTCTCTGTGCAGCTCAGACCAGGGAATGAGTGCGACTTCCACGGCATGTAGGAACTTGCTAGAACGGTGCTCGTGAACCTTGTATGAGTGCTGGCTTACTCAAGATGTCCCAATAAGAGTGCACTGTGTTGCCCTACACTCGGCATACACACTGTGAGTCGGAAAGCTACGGGCCTGGATATTGCTTAGAAGGGCCAGGGGAGCCTGAGGGTACTTGCTCTTCTTGCAGGGAATAGGGTTTCCAGGCGAGGCACCTAGGAGTCCTGAAAAGCGTACTGGCATTAAAATGCTGCAGAGCGGCGACTACGGCCTCATGGAAACGGCTACACACCTCCGCTTCTGCATAGCATTTCAGGGCCTTACCTCGAGGCAAGTTCTCCCGTTGCTTGCACTGTGAGCGACACAGCATGTTAGGATGCTGTATTTCTCCTTGAATAGAGTGACTTCAGGAAAGAGGTCCTCGATAAATTCTAAGAAGAGTGTGTTCTCAGGGCAGCTCAGACGAGGGCAATCTCGAAAACTTGCAGGACATGTTGGACTGCCTAGAAATGTGGTTCTGATGCTGTTCGAGTGCTCTGGAAATATAGCTCTATTGAAGTAATGTACAGTGTGTTGCCAGAGACTCGGCAGACACAGAGGGCCTCCGAGGGTCGTATGGGAATCAATGCTGCTCAGCAGGCCCACAGGGGTGTGGAGGGCGTCAGTGATCTTGGAACAAAAATGATGCTCACCCGAAGGGCCTAGGAGTCCTGAAAAGGGTGCTTCCTTTAACATAAAGCGGAACCTCCACTAAGAGCTCATGGAAAGAGCTGCATGCCTCCCTTTCTGCAGGGCTACTCAGGGCCTTACCTCGAGGCAAGGACTCACGTTGAGATTCCCTTTAGCTCTAGAGCATGGCAAGGTGAGCCCCAACCGGGCCAATGAAGCTCCGTGTGTAGCCAGAGAAATCTCATTTTCTTCCCACACCCATGCCTACAGTGGCCAGAGAGCTGTTAACAGCAGAGAATTTCAGGGAGCTTCACGGCAGCAAGAATGGGGCTTTCCAAATGGAAAGCAAGGCTAGTACCATCATGCCCCCATTACCATGGGCACAGGCAGCATACATCTCTGTGGTTTCTAACAAGTCAAAAGAACCACAGGGTACACACTGGTTGCTTCCCTGAATCAACTTCTCGAGGCAGGGTGTTCTGCGTCTTGTGAACGGCCTCACCAAGGAAGGCCCTAGCTAGGCCCATGGGCCCGTGCCTCTTCAAAAGCCTGCAGTGCTACAGGAAAAACTCTGCTTTAGTTGCAATGAGAATGCAAGCAGTGTTTCTCCTGATGGCAGTGTAACTTCAGGTAAGAGGTCTTAGATGGAAGAAGAAGCCTAGTGTTTTTCCTCTGTGCAGCTCAGTCTAAAGAATGAGTTCGACTTCCACGGCATGTTGGAACTTGCTAGAACGGTGCTCGTGAACTTGTGCGAGTGCTGTGAATCAAGATATGACAAGAAAGAGTGCAGTGTGTTGCCCATGACTCAGCAGACACAGAGGAACTCCGAGGGACCAATGGGCCTCGTTGTTGCTCAGCAGGCCTACAGGGGTGTGGAGATACTCAGGGATCTTGGAACAAAAATGATGCTCACCCGAGAGGCCTAGGAGTCCTGAAAAGGGTACTTCCTTTAAAGTAAAGGAGAACAGCGACTAAGAACTAATGGAAAAGAGCTGAATGCCTCCCTTTCTGCAGGGCTACTCAGGGCCTTACCTCGAGGCAAGGACTCACGTTGAGATTCCCTTTAGCTCTAGAGCATGGCAAGGTGAGCCCCACCCCGGCCAAAGAAGCTCCGTGTGTAGCCAGAGAAAACTCATTTTCTTCCCACACCAATGTAGAGGGACCAGAGGCCTGTCAACAGCAGAGAATTTCAGGGAGCTTCCCGGCGGCAAGAATGGAGCTTTCCAAATGGAAAGCAAGGCTAGTACCATCATGCCCCCATTTCCATGGGCACAGGCAGCATACATCTCTGTGGTTTTTAACAAGTCCAATGAGACACAGAGTACACACTGTTTTCCTCCCTTAATCAACTTCTCGAGGCAGGGTGTTCTGCATCTAGTGAACGGCCTCACCAAGGAAAGCCCAAGCTAGGCCTCTGGGCCCGTGCCTCTTCAAAAGTCTGCAGTGCTTCAGGAAAAACTGTGCTTTAGTTGCAATAGGAAGGCAAGTCGTCTTCTTCCTGGAGGCAGGGTGACTTCAGGTAGGAGGTCCTGGATGGAAGGAGAAGCCTAGTGTTTTTCTCTGTGCAGCTCAGACCAGGGAATGAGTGCGACTTCCACGGCATGTAGGAACTTGCTAGAACGGTGCTCGTGAACCTTGTATGAGTGCTGGCTTACTCAAGATGTCCCAATAAGAGTGCACTGTGTTGCCCTACACTCGGCATACACACTGTGAGTCGGAAAGCTACGGGCCTGGATATTGCTTAGAAGGGCCAGGGGAGCCTGAGGGTACTTGCTCTTCTTGCAGGGAATAGGGTTTCCAGGCGAGGCACCTAGGAGTCCTGAAAAGCGTACTGGCATTAAAATGCTGCAGAGCGGCGACTACGGCCTCATGGAAACGGCTACACACCTCCGCTTCTGCATAGCATTTCAGGGCCTTACCTCGAGGCAAGTTCTCCCGTTGCTTGCACTGTGAGCGACACAGCATGTTAGGATGCTGTATTTCTCCTTGAATAGAGTGACTTCAGGAAAGAGGTCCTCGATAAATTCTAAGAAGAGTGTGTTCTCAGGGCAGCTCAGACGAGGGCAATCTCGAAAACTTGCAGGACATGTTGGACTGCCTAGAAATGTGGTTCTGATGCTGTTCGACTGCTCTGGAAATATAGCTCTATTGAAGTAACGTACAGTGTGTTGCCAGAGACTCGGCAGACACAGAGGGCCTCCGAGGGTCGTATGGGAATCAATGCTGCTCAGCAGGCCCACAGGGGTGTGGAGGGCGTCAGTGATCTTGGAACAAAAATGATGCTCACCCGAAGGGCCTAGGAGTCCTGAAAAGGGTGCTTCCTTTAACATAAAGCGGAACCTCCACTAAGAGCTCATGGAAAGAGCTGCATGCCTCCCTTTCTGCAGGGCTACTCAGGGCCTTACCTCGAGGCAAGGACTCACGTTGAGATTCCCTTTAGCTCTAGAGCATGGCAAGGTGAGCCCCACCCCGGCCAAAGAAGCTCCGTGTGTAGCCAGAGAAAACTCATTTTCTTCCCACACCAATGTAGAGGGACCAGAGGCCTGTCAACAGCAGAGAATTTCAGGGAGCTTCCCGGCGGCAAGAATGGAGCTTTCCAAATGGAAAGCAAGGCTAGTACCATCATGCCCCCATTTCCATGGGCACAGGCAGCATACATCTCTGTGGTTTTTAACAAGTCCAATGAGACACAGAGTACACACTGTTTTCCTCCCTTAATCAACTTCTCGAGGCAGGGTGTTCTGCATCTAGTGAACGGCCTCACCAAGGAAAGCCCAAGCTAGGCCTCTGGGCCCGTGCCTCTTCAAAAGTCTGCAGTGCTTCAGGAAAAACTGTGCTTTAGTTGCAATAGGAAGGCAAGTCGTCTTCTTCCTGGAGGCAGGGTGACTTCAGGTAGGAGGTCCTGGATGGAAGGAGAAGCCTAGTGTTTTTCTCTGTGCAGCTCAGACCAGGGAATGAGTGCGACTTCCACGGCATGTAGGAACTTGCTAGAACGGTGCTCGTGAACCTTGTATGAGTGCTGGCTTACTCAAGATGTCCCAATAAGAGTGCACTGTGTTGCCCTACACTCGGCATACACACTGTGAGTCGGAAAGCTACGGGCCTGGATATTGCTTAGAAGGGCCAGGGGAGCCTGAGGGTACTTGCTCTTCTTGCAGGGAATAGGGTTTCCAGGCGAGGCACCTAGGAGTCCTGAAAAGCGTACTGGCGTTAAAATGCTGCAGAGCGGCGACTACGGCCTCATGGAAACGGCTACACACCTCCGCTTCTGCATAGCATTTCAGGGCCTTACCTCGAGGCAAGTTCTCCCGTTGCTTGCACTGTGAGCGACACAGCATGTTAGGATGCTGTATTTCTCCTTGAATAGAGTGACTTCAGGAAAGAGGTCCTCGATAAATTCTAAGAAGAGTGTGTTCTCAGGGCAGCTCAGACGAGGGCAATCTCGAAAACTTGCAGGACATGTTGGACTGCCTAGAAATGTGGTTCTGATGCTGTTCGACTGCTCTGGAAATATAGCTCTATTGAAGTAACGTACAGTGTGTTGCCAGAGACTCGGCAGACACAGAGGGCCTCCGAGGGTCGTATGGGAATCAATGCTGCTCAGCAGGCCCACAGGGGTGTGGAGGGCGTCAGTGATCTTGGAACAAAAATGATGCTCACCCGAAGGGCCTAGGAGTCCTGAAAAGGGTGCTTCCTTTAACATAAAGCGGAACCTCCACTAAGAGCTCATGGAAAGAGCTGCATGCCTCCCTTTCTGCAGGGCTACTCAGGGCCTTACCTCGAGGCAAGGACTCACGTTGAGATTCCCTTTAGCTCTAGAGCATGGCAAGGTGAGCCCCAACCGGGCCAATGAAGCTCCGTGTGTAGCCAGAGAAATCTCATTTTCTTCCCACACCCATGCCTACAGTGGCCAGAGAGCTGTTAACAGCAGAGAATTTCAGGGAGCTTCACGGCAGCAAGAATGGGGCTTTCCAAATGGAAAGCAAGGCTAGTACCATCATGCCCCCATTACCATGGGCACAGGCAGCATACATCTCTGTGGTTTCTAACAAGTCAAAAGAACCACAGGGTACACACTGGTTGCTTCCCTGAATCAACTTCTCGAGGCAGGGTGTTCTGCGTCTTGTGAACGGCCTCACCAAGGAAGGCCCTAGCTAGGCCCATGGGCCCGTGCCTCTTCAAAAGCCTGCAGTGCTACAGGAAAAACTCTGCTTTAGTTGCAATGAGAATGCAAGCAGTGTTTCTCCTGATGGCAGTGTAACTTCAGGTAAGAGGTCTTAGATGGAAGAAGAAGCCTAGTGTTTTTCCTCTGTGCAGCTCAGTCTAAAGAATGAGTTCGACTTCCACGGCATGTTGGAACTTGCTAGAACGGTGCTCGTGAACTCGTGCGAGTGCTGTGAATCAAGATATGACAAGAAAGAGTGCAGTGTGTTGCCCATGACTCAGCAGACACAGAGGAACTCCGAGGGACCAATGGGCCTCGTTGTTGCTCAGCAGGCCTACAGGGGTGTGGAGATACTCAGGGATCTTGGAACAAAAATGATGCTCACCCGAGAGGCCTAGGAGTCCTGAAAAGGGTACTTCCTTTAAAGTAAAGGAGAACAGCGACTAAGAACTAATGGAAAGAGCTGAATGCCTCCCTTTCTGCAGGGCTACTCAGGGCCTTACCTCGAGGCAAGGACTCACGTTGAGATTCCCTTTAGCTCTAGAGCATGGCAAGGTGAGCCCCACCCCGGCCAAAGAAGCTCCGTGTGTAGCCAGAGAAAACTCATTTTCTTCCCACACCAATGTAGAGGGACCAGAGGCCTGTCAACAGCAGAGAATTTCAGGGAGCTTCCCGGCGGCAAGAATGGAGCTTTCCAAACGGAAAGCAAGGCTAGTACCATCATGCCCCCATTTCCATGGGCACAGGCAGCATACATCTCTGTGGTTTTTAACAAGTCCAATGAGACACAGAGTACACACTGTTTTCCTCCCTTAATCAACTTCTCGAGGCAGGGTGTTCTGCATCTAGTGAACGGCCTCACCAAGGAAAGCCCAAGGTAGGCCTCTGGGCCCGTGCCTCTTCAAAAGTCTGCAGTGCTTCAGGAAAAACTGTGCTTTAGTTGCAATAGGAAGGCAAGTCGTCTTCTTCCTGGAGGCAGGGTGACTTCAGGTAGGAGGTCCTGGATGGAAGGAGAAGCCTAGTGTTTTTCTCTGTGCAGCTCAGACCAGGGAATGAGTGCGACTTCCACGGCATGTAGGAACTTGCTAGAACGGTGCTCGTGAACCTTGTATGAGTGCTGGCTTACTCAAGATGTCCCAATAAGAGTGCACTGTGTTGCCCTACACTCGGCATACACACTGTGAGTCGGAAAGCTACGGGCCTGGATATTGCTTAGAAGGGCCAGGGGAGCCTGAGGGTACTTGCTCTTCTTGCAGGGAATAGGGTTTCCAGGCGAGGCACCTAGGAGTCCTGAAAAGCGTACTGGCGTTAAAATGCTGCAGAGCGGCGACTACGGCCTCATGGAAACGGCTACACACCTCCGCTTCTGCATAGCATTTCAGGGCCTTACCTCGAGGCAAGTTCTCCCGTTGCTTGCACTGTGAGCGACACAGCATGTTAGGATGCTGTATTTCTCCTTGAATAGAGTGACTTCAGGAAAGAGGTCCTCGATAAATTCTAAGAAGAGTGTGTTCTCAGGGCAGCTCAGACGAGGGCAATCTCGAAAACTTGCAGGACATGTTGGACTGCCTAGAAATGTGGTTCTGATGCTGTTCGACTGCTCTGGAAATATAGCTCTATTGAAGTAACGTACAGTGTGTTGCCAGAGACTCGGCAGACACAGAGGGCCTCCGAGGGTCGTATGGGAATCAATGCTGCTCAGCAGGCCCACAGGGGTGTGGAGGGCGTCAGTGATCTTGGAACAAAAATGATGCTCACCCGAAGGGCCTAGGAGTCCTGAAAAGGGTGCTTCCTTTAACATAAAGCGGAACCTCCACTAAGAGCTCATGGAAAGAGCTGCATGCCTCCCTTTCTGCAGGGCTACTCAGGGCCTTACCTCGAGGCAAGGACTCACGTTGAGATTCCCTTTAGCTCTAGAGCATGGCAAGGTGAGCCCCAACCGGGCCAATGAAGCTCCGTGTGTAGCCAGAGAAATCTCATTTTCTTCCCACACCCATGCCTACAGTGGCCAGAGAGCTGTTAACAGCAGAGAATTTCAGGGAGCTTCACGGCAGCAAGAATGGGGCTTTCCAAATGGAAAGCAAGGCTAGTACCATCATGCCCCCATTACCATGGGCACAGGCAGCATACACCTCTGTGGTTTCTAACAAGTCAAAAGAACCACAGGGTACACACTGGTTGCTTCCCTGAATCAACTTCTCGAGGCAGGGTGTTCTGCGTCTTGTGAACGGCCTCACCAAGGAAGGCCCTAGCTAGGCCCATGGGCCCGTGCCTCTTCAAAAGCCTGCAGTGCTACAGGAAAAACTCTGCTTTAGTTGCAATGAGAATGCAAGCAGTGTTTCTCCTGATGGCAGTGTAACTTCAGGTAAGAGGTCTTAGATGGAAGAAGAAGCCTAGTGTTTTTCCTCTGTGCAGCTCAGTCTAAAGAATGAGTTCGACTTCCACGGCATGTTGGAACTTGCTAGAACGGTGCTCGTGAACTCGTGCGAGTGCTGTGAATCAAGATATGACAAGAAAGAGTGCAGTGTGTTGCCCATGACTCAGCAGACACAGAGGAACTCCGAGGGACCAATGGGCCTCGTTGTTGCTCAGCAGGCCTACAGGGGTGTGGAGATACTCAGGGATCTTGGAACAAAAATGATGCTCACCCGAGAGGCCTAGGAGTCCTGAAAAGGGTACTTCCTTTAAAGTAAAGGAGAACAGCGACTAAGAACTAATGGAAAGAGCTGAATGCCTCCCTTTCTGCAGGGCTACTCAGGGCCTTACCTCGAGGCAAGGACTCACGTTGAGATTCCCTTTAGCTCTAGAGCATGGCAAGGTGAGCCCCACCCCGGCCAAAGAAGCTCCGTGTGTAGCCAGAGAAAACTCATTTTCTTCCCACACCAATGTAGAGGGACCAGAGGCCTGTCAACAGCAGAGAATTTCAGGGAGCTTCCCGGCGGCAAGACTGGAGCTTTCCAAACGGAAAGCAAGGCTAGTACCATCATGCCCCCATTTCCATGGGCACAGGCAGCATACATCTCTGTGGTTTTTAACAAGTCCAATGAGACACAGAGTACACACTGTTTTCCTCCCTTAATCAACTTCTCGAGGCAGGGTGTTCTGCATCTAGTGAACGGCCTCACCAAGGAAAGCCCAAGCTAGGCCTCTGGGCCCGTGCCTCTTCAAAAGTCTGCAGTGCTTCAGGAAAAACTGTGCTTTAGTTGCAATAGGAAGGCAAGTCGTCTTCTTCCTGGAGGCAGGGTGACTTCAGGTAGGAGGTCCTGGATGGAAGGAGAAGCCTAGTGTTTTTCTCTGTGCAGCTCAGACCAGGGAATGAGTGCGACTTCCACGGCATGTAGGAACTTGCTAGAACGGTGCTCGTGAACCTTGTATGAGTGCTGGCTTACTCAAGATGTCCCAATAAGAGTGCACTGTGTTGCCCTACACTCGGCATACACACTGTGAGTCGGAAAGCTACGGGCCTGGATATTGCTTAGAAGGGCCAGGGGAGCCTGAGGGTACTTGCTCTTCTTGCAGGGAATAGGGTTTCCAGGCGAGGCACCTAGGAGTCCTGAAAAGCGTACTGGCGTTAAAATGCTGCAGAGCGGCGACTACGGCCTCATGGAAACGGCTACACACCTCCGCTTCTGCATAGCATTTCAGGGCCTTACCTCGAGGCAAGTTCTCCCGTTGCTTGCACTGTGAGCGACACAGCATGTTAGGATGCTGTATTTCTCCTTGAATAGAGTGACTTCAGGAAAGAGGTCCTCGATAAATTCTAAGAAGAGTGTGTTCTCAGGGCAGCTCAGACGAGGGCAATCTCGAAAACTTGCAGGACATGTTGGACTGCCTAGAAATGTGGTTCTGATGCTGTTCGACTGCTCTGGAAATATAGCTCTATTGAAGTAACGTACAGTGTGTTGCCAGAGACTCGGCAGACACAGAGGGCCTCCGAGGGTCGTATGGGAATCAATGCTGCTCAGCAGGCCCACAGGGGTGTGGAGGGCGTCAGTGATCTTGGAACAAAAATGATGCTCACCCGAAGGGCCTAGGAGTCCTGAAAAGGGTGCTTCCTTTAACATAAAGCGGAACCTCCACTAAGAGCTCATGGAAAGAGCTGCATGCCTCCCTTTCTGCAGGGCTACTCAGGGCCTTACCTCGAGGCAAGGACTCACGTTGAGATTCCCTTTAGCTCTAGAGCATGGCAAGGTGAGCCCCAACCGGGCCAATGAAGCTCCGTGTGTAGCCAGAGAAATCTCATTTTCTTCCCACACCCATGCCTACAGTGGCCAGAGAGCTGTTAACAGCAGAGAATTTCAGGGAGCTTCACGGCAGCAAGAATGGGGCTTTCCAAATGGAAAGCAAGGCTAGTACCATCATGCCCCCATTACCATGGGCACAGGCAGCATACATCTCTGTGGTTTCTAACAAGTCAAAAGAACCACAGGGTACACACTGGTTGCTTCCCTGAATCAACTTCTCGAGGCAGGGTGTTCTGCGTCTTGTGAACGGCCTCACCAAGGAAGGCCCTAGCTAGGCCCATGGGCCCGTGCCTCTTCAAAAGCCTGCAGTGCTACAGGAAAAACTCTGCTTTAGTTGCAATGAGAATGCAAGCAGTGTTTCTCCTGATGGCAGTGTAACTTCAGGTAAGAGGTCTTAGATGGAAGAAGAAGCCTAGTGTTTTTCCTCTGTGCAGCTCAGTCTAAAGAATGAGTTCGACTTCCACGGCATGTTGGAACTTGCTAGAACGGTGCTCGTGAACTTGTGCGAGTGCTGTGAATCAAGATATGACAAGAAAGAGTGCAGTGTGTTGCCCATGACTCAGCAGACACAGAGGAACTCCGAGGGACCAATGGGCCTCGTTGTTGCTCAGCAGGCCTACAGGGGTGTGGAGATACTCAGGGATCTTGGAACAAAAATGATGCTCACCCGAGAGGCCTAGGAGTCCTGAAAAGGGTACTTCCTTTAAAGTAAAGGAGAACAGCGACTAAGAACTAATGGAAAAGAGCTGAATGCCTCCCTTTCTGCAGGGCTACTCAGGGCCTTACCTCGAGGCAAGGACTCACGTTGAGATTCCCTTTAGCTCTAGAGCATGGCAAGGTGAGCCCCACCCCGGCCAAAGAAGCTCCGTGTGTAGCCAGAGAAAACTCATTTTCTTCCCACACCAATGTAGAGGGACCAGAGGCCTGTCAACAGCAGAGAATTTCAGGGAGCTTCCCGGCGGCAAGAATGGAGCTTTCCAAATGGAAAGCAAGGCTAGTACCATCATGCCCCCATTTCCATGGGCACAGGCAGCATACATCTCTGTGGTTTTTAACAAGTCCAATGAGACACAGAGTACACACTGTTTTCCTCCCTTAATCAACTTCTCGAGGCAGGGTGTTCTGCATCTAGTGAACGGCCTCACCAAGGAAAGCCCAAGCTAGGCCTCTGGGCCCGTGCCTCTTCAAAAGTCTGCAGTGCTTCAGGAAAAACTGTGCTTTAGTTGCAATAGGAAGGCAAGTCGTCTTCTTCCTGGAGGCAGGGTGACTTCAGGTAGGAGGTCCTGGATGGAAGGAGAAGCCTAGTGTTTTTCTCTGTGCAGCTCAGACCAGGGAATGAGTGCGACTTCCACGGCATGTAGGAACTTGCTAGAACGGTGCTCGTGAACCTTGTATGAGTGCTGGCTTACTCAAGATGTCCCAATAAGAGTGCACTGTGTTGCCCTACACTCGGCATACACACTGTGAGTCGGAAAGCTACGGGCCTGGATATTGCTTAGAAGGGCCAGGGGAGCCTGAGGGTACTTGCTCTTCTTGCAGGGAATAGGGTTTCCAGGCGAGGCACCTAGGAGTCCTGAAAAGCGTACTGGCGTTAAAATGCTGCAGAGCGGCGACTACGGCCTCATGGAAACGGCTACACACCTCCGCTTCTGCATAGCATTTCAGGGCCTTACCTCGAGGCAAGTTCTCCCGTTGCTTGCACTGTGAGCGACACAGCATGTTAGGATGCTGTATTTCTCCTTGAATAGAGTGACTTCAGGAAAGAGGTCCTCGATAAATTCTAAGAAGAGTGTGTTCTCAGGGCAGCTCAGACGAGGGCAATCTCGAAAACTTGCAGGACATGTTGGACTGCCTAGAAATGTGGTTCTGATGCTGTTCGAGTGCTCTGGAAATATAGCTCTATTGAAGTAACGTACAGTGTGTTGCCAGAGACTCGGCAGACACAGAGGGCCTCCGAGGGTCGTATGGGAATCAATGCTGCTCAGCAGGCCCACAGGGGTGTGGAGGGCGTCAGTGATCTTGGAACAAAAATGATGCTCACCCGAAGGGCCTAGGAGTCCTGAAAAGGGTGCTTCCTTTAACATAAAGCGGAACCTCCACTAAGAGCTCATGGAAAGAGCTGCATGCCTCCCTTTCTGCAGGGCTACTCAGGGCCTTACCTCGAGGCAAGGACTCACGTTGAGATTCCCTTTAGCTCTAGAGCATGGCAAGGTGAGCCCCAACCGGGCCAATGAAGCTCCGTGTGTAGCCAGAGAAATCTCATTTTCTTCCCACACCCATGCCTACAGTGGCCAGAGAGCTGTTAACAGCAGAGAATTTCAGGGAGCTTCACGGCAGCAAGAATGGGGCTTTCCAAATGGAAAGCAAGGCTAGTACCATCATGCCCCCATTACCATGGGCACAGGCAGCATACATCTCTGTGGTTTCTAACAAGTCAAAAGAACCACAGGGTACACACTGGTTGCTTCCCTGAATCAACTTCTCGAGGCAGGGTGTTCTGCGTCTTGTGAACGGCCTCACCAAGGAAGGCCCTAGCTAGGCCCATGGGCCCGTGCCTCTTCAAAAGCCTGCAGTGCTACAGGAAAAACTCTGCTTTAGTTGCAATGAGAATGCAAGCAGTGTTTCTCCTGATGGCAGTGTAACTTCAGGTAAGAGGTCTTAGATGGAAGAAGAAGCCTAGTGTTTTTCCTCTGTGCAGCTCAGTCTAAAGAATGAGTTCGACTTCCACGGCATGTTGGAACTTGCTAGAACGGTGCTCGTGAACTTGTGCGAGTGCTGTGAATCAAGATATGACAAGAAAGAGTGCAGTGTGTTGCCCATGACTCAGCAGACACAGAGGAACTCCGAGGGACCAATGGGCCTCCTTGTTGCTCAGCAGGCCTACAGGGGTGTGGAGATACTCAGGGATCTTGGAACAAAAATGATGCTCACCCGAGAGGCCTAGGAGTCCTGAAAAGGGTTCTTCCTTTAAAGTAAAGGAGAACAGCGACTAAGAACTAATGGAAAAGAGCTGAATGCCTCCCTTTCTGCAGGGCTACTCAGGGCCTTACCTCGAGGCAAGGACTCACGTTGAGATTCCCTTTAGCTCTAGAGCATGGCAAGGTGAGCCCCACCCCGGCCAAAGAAGCTCCGTGTGTAGCCAGAGAAAACTCATTTTCTTCCCACACCAATGTAGAGGGACCAGAGGCCTGTCAACAGCAGAGAATTTCAGGGAGCTTCCCGGCGGCAAGAATGGAGCTTTCCAAATGGAAAGCAAGGCTAGTACCATCATCCCCCATTTCCATGGGCACAGGCAGCATACATCTCTGTGGTTTTTAACAAGTCCAATGAGACACAGAGTACACACTGTTTTCCTCCCTTAATCAACTTCTCGAGGCAGGGTGTTCTGCATCTAGTGAACGGCCTCACCAAGGAAAGCCCAAGCTAGGCCTCTGGGCCCGTGCCTCTTCAAAAGTCTGCAGTGCTTCAGGAAAAACTGTGCTTTAGTTGCAATAGGAAGGCAAGTCGTCTTCTTCCTGGAGGCAGGGTGACTTCAGGTAGGAGGTCCTGGATGGAAGGAGAAGCCTAGTGTTTTTCTCTGTGCAGCTCAGACCAGGGAATGAGTGCGACTTCCACGGCATGTAGGAACTTGCTAGAACGGTGCTCGTGAACCTGTATGAGTGCTGGCTTACTCAAGATGTCCCAATAAGAGTGCACTGTGTTGCCCTACACTCGGCATACACACTGTGAGTCGGAAAGCTACGGGCCTGGATATTGCTTAGAAGGGCCAGGGGAGCCTGAGGGTACTTGCTCTTCTTGCAGGGAATAGGGTTTCCAGGCGAGGCACCTAGGAGTCCTGAAAAGCGTACTGGCGTTAAAATGCTGCAGAGCGGCGACTACGGCCTCATGGAAACGGCTACACACCTCCGCTTCTGCATAGCATTTCAGGGCCTTACCTCGAGGCAAGTTCTCCCGTTGCTTGCACTGTGAGCGACACAGCATGTTAGGATGCTGTATTTCTCCTTGAATAGAGTGACTTCAGGAAAGAGGTCCTCGATAAATTCTAAGAAGAGTGTGTTCTCAGGGCAGCTCAGACGAGGGCAATCTCGAAAACTTGCAGGACATGTTGGACTGCCTAGAAATGTGGTTCTGATGCTGTTCGAGTGCTCTGGAAATATAGCTCTATTGAAGTAACGTACAGTGTGTTGCCAGAGACTCGGCAGACACAGAGGGCCTCCGAGGGTCGTATGGGAATCAATGCTGCTCAGCAGGCCCACAGGGGTGTGGAGGGCGTCAGTGATCTTGGAACAAAAATGATGCTCACCCGAAGGGCCTAGGAGTCCTGAAAAGGGTGCTTCCTTTAACATAAAGCGGAACCTCCACTAAGAGCTCATGGAAAGAGCTGCATGCCTCCCTTTCTGCAGGGCTACTCAGGGCCTTACCTCGAGGCAAGGACTCACGTTGAGATTCCCTTTAGCTCTAGAGCATGGCAAGGTGAGCCCCAACCGGGCCAATGAAGCTCCGTGTGTAGCCAGAGAAATCTCATTTTCTTCCCACACCCATGCCTACAGTGGCCAGAGAGCTGTTAACAGCAGAGAATTTCAGGGAGCTTCCCGGCGGCAAGAATGGGGCTTTCCAAATGGAAAGCAAGGCTAGTACCATCATGCCCCCATTTCCATGGGCACAGGCAGCATACATCTCTGTGGTTTTTAACAAGTCCAATGAGACACAGAGTACACACTGTTTTCCTCCCTTAATCAACTTCTCGAGGCAGGGTGTTCTGCATCTAGTGAACGGCCTCACCAAGGAAAGCCCAAGCTAGGCCTCTGGGCCCGTGCCTCTTCAAAAGTCTGCAGTGCTTCAGGAAAAACTGTGCTTTAGTTGCAATAGGAAGGCAAGTCGTCTTCTTCCTGGAGGCAGGGTGACTTCAGGTAGGAGGTCCTGGATGGAAGGAGAAGCCTAGTGTTTTTCTCTGTGCAGCTCAGACCAGGGAATGAGTGCGACTTCCACGGCATGTAGGAACTTGCTAGAACGGTGCTCGTGAACCTTGTATGAGTGCTGGCTTACTCAAGATGTCCCAATAAGAGTGCACTGTGTTGCCCTACACTCGGCATACACACTGTGAGTCGGAAAGCTACGGGCCTGGATATTGCTTAGAAGGGCCAGGGGAGCCTGAGGGTACTTGCTCTTCTTGCAGGGAATAGGGTTTCCAGGCGAGGCACCTAGGAGTCCTGAAAAGCGTACTGGCGTTAAAATGCTGCAGAGCGGCGACTACGGCCTCATGGAAACGGCTACACACCTCCGCTTCTGCATAGCATTTCAGGGCCTTACCTCGAGGCAAGTTCTCCCGTTGCTTGCACTGTGAGCGACACAGCATGTTAGGATGCTGTATTTCTCCTTGAATAGAGTGACTTCAGGAAAGAGGTCCTCGATAAATTCTAAGAAGAGTGTGTTCTCAGGGCAGCTCAGACGAGGGCAATCTCGAAAACTTGCAGGACATGTTGGACTGCCTAGAAATGTGGTTCTGATGCTGTTCGAGTGCTCTGGAAATATAGCTCTATTGAAGTAACGTACAGTGTGTTGCCAGAGACTCGGCAGACACAGAGGGCCTCCGAGGGTCGTATGGGAATCAATGCTGCTCAGCAGGCCCACAGGGGTGTGGAGGGCGTCAGTGATCTTGGAACAAAAATGATGCTCACCCGAAGGGCCTAGGAGTCCTGAAAAGGGTGCTTCCTTTAACATAAAGCGGAACCTCCACTAAGAGCTCATGGAAAGAGCTGCATGCCTCCCTTTCTGCAGGGCTACTCAGGGCCTTACCTCGAGGCAAGGACTCACGTTGAGATTCCCTTTAGCTCTAGAGCATGGCAAGGTGAGCCCCAACCGGGCCAATGAAGCTCCGTGTGTAGCCAGAGAAATCTCATTTTCTTCCCACACCCATGCCTACAGTGGCCAGAGAGCTGTTAACAGCAGAGAATTTCAGGGAGCTTCACGGCAGCAAGAATGGGGCTTTCCAAATGGAAAGCAAGGCTAGTACCATCATGCCCCCATTACCATGGGCACAGGCAGCATACACCTCTGTGGTTTCTAACAAGTCAAAAGAACCACAGGGTACACACTGGTTGCTTCCCTGAATCAACTTCTCGAGGCAGGGTGTTCTGCGTCTTGTGAACGGCCTCACCAAGGAAGGCCCTAGCTAGGCCCATGGGCCCGTGCCTCTTCAAAAGCCTGCAGTGCTACAGGAAAAACTCTGCTTTAGTTGCAATAAGAATGCAAGCAGTGTTTCTCCTGATGGCAGTGTAACTTCAGGTAAGAGGTCTTAGATGGAAGAAGAAGCCTAGTGTTTTTCCTCTGTGCAGCTCAGTCTAAAGAATGAGTTCGACTTCCACGGCATGTTGGAACTTGCTAGAACGGTGCTCGTGAACTCGTGCGAGTGCTGTGAATCAAGATATGACAAGAAAGAGTGCAGTGTGTTGCCCATGACTCAGCAGACACAGAGGAACTCCGAGGGACCAATGGGCCTCGTTGTTGCTCAGCAGGCCTACAGGGGTGTGGAGATACTCAGGGATCTTGGAACAAAAATGATGCTCACCCGAGAGGCCTAGGAGTCCTGAAAAGGGTACTTCCTTTAAAGTAAAGGAGAACAGCGACTAAGAACTAATGGAAAGAGCTGAATGCCTCCCTTTCTGCAGGGCTACTCAGGGCCTTACCTCGAGGCAAGGACTCACGTTGAGATTCCCTTTAGCTCTAGAGCATGGCAAGGTGAGCCCCACCCCGGCCAAAGAAGCTCCGTGTGTAGCCAGAGAAAACTCATTTTCTTCCCACACCAATGTAGAGGGACCAGAGGCCTGTCAACAGCAGAGAATTTCAGGGAGCTTCCCGGCGGCAAGACTGGAGCTTTCCAAACGGAAAGCAAGGCTAGTACCATCATGCCCCCATTTCCATGGGCACAGGCAGCATACATCTCTGTGGTTTTTAACAAGTCCAATGAGACACAGAGTACACACTGTTTTCCTCCCTTAGTCAACTTCTCGAGGCAGGGTGTTCTGCATCTAGTGAACGGCCTCACCAAGGAAAGCCCAAGCTAGGCCTCTGGGCCCGTGCCTCTTCAAAAGTCTGCAGTGCTTCAGGAAAAACTGTGCTTTAGTTGCAATAGGAAGGCAAGTCGTCTTCTTCCTGGAGGCAGGGTGACTTCAGGTAGGAGGTCCTGGATGGAAGGAGAAGCCTAGTGTTTTTCTCTGTGCAGCTCAGACCAGGGAATGAGTGCGACTTCCACGGCATGTAGGAACTTGCTAGAACGGTGCTCGTGAACCTTGTATGAGTGCTGGCTTACTCAAGATGTCCCAATAAGAGTGCACTGTGTTGCCCTACACTCGGCATACACACTGTGAGTCGGAAAGCTACGGGCCTGGATATTGCTTAGAAGGGCCAGGGGAGCCTGAGGGTACTTGCTCTTCTTGCAGGGAATAGGGTTTCCAGGCGAGGCACCTAGGAGTCCTGAAAAGCGTACTGGCGTTAAAATGCTGCAGAGCGGCGACTACGGCCTCATGGAAACGGCTACACACCTCCGCTTCTGCATAGCATTTCAGGGCCTTACCTCGAGGCAAGTTCTCCCGTTGCTTGCACTGTGAGCGACACAGCATGTTAGGATGCTGTATTTCTCCTTGAATAGAGTGACTTCAGGAAAGAGGTCCTCGATAAATTCTAAGAAGAGTGTGTTCTCAGGGCAGCTCAGACGAGGGCAATCTCGAAAACTTGCAGGACATGTTGGACTGCCTAGAAATGTGGTTCTGATGCTGTTCGAGTGCTCTGGAAATATAGCTCTATTGAAGTAACGTACAGTGTGTTGCCAGAGACTCGGCAGACACAGAGGGCCTCCGAGGGTCGTATGGGAATCAATGCTGCTCAGCAGGCCCACAGGGGTGTGGAGGGCGTCAGTGATCTTGGAACAAAAATGATGCTCACCCGAAGGGCCTAGGAGTCCTGAAAAGGGTGCTTCCTTTAACATAAAGCGGAACCTCCACTAAGAGCTCATGGAAAGAGCTGCATGCCTCCCTTTCTGCAGGGCTACTCAGGGCCTTACCTCGAGGCAAGGACTCACGTTGAGATTCCCTTTAGCTCTAGAGCATGGCAAGGTGAGCCCCAACCGGGCCAATGAAGCTCCGTGTGTAGCCAGAGAAATCTCATTTTCTTCCCACACCCATGCCTACAGTGGCCAGAGAGCTGTTAACAGCAGAGAATTTCAGGGAGCTTCACGGCAGCAAGAATGGGGCTTTCCAAATGGAAAGCAAGGCTAGTACCATCATGCCCCCATTACCATGGGCACAGGCAGCATACATCTCTGTGGTTTCTAACAAGTCAAAAGAACCACAGGGTACACACTGGTTGCTTCCCTGAATCAACTTCTCGAGGCAGGGTGTTCTGCGTCTTGTGAACGGCCTCACCAAGGAAGGCCCTAGCTAGGCCCATGGGCCCGTGCCTCTTCAAAAGCCTGCAGTGCTACAGGAAAAACTCTGCTTTAGTTGCAATGAGAATGCAAGCAGTGTTTCTCCTGATGGCAGTGTAACTTCAGGTAAGAGGTCTTAGATGGAAGAAGAAGCCTAGTGTTTTTCCTCTGTGCAGCTCAGTCTAAAGAATGAGTTCGACTTCCACGGCATGTTGGAACTTGCTAGAACGGTGCTCGTGAACTCGTGCGAGTGCTGTGAATCAAGATATGACAAGAAAGAGTGCAGTGTGTTGCCCATGACTCAGCAGACACAGAGGAACTCCGAGGGACCAATGGGCCTCGTTGTTGCTCAGCAGGCCTACAGGGGTGTGGAGATACTCAGGGATCTTGGAACAAAAATGATGCTCACCCGAGAGGCCTAGGAGTCCTGAAAAGGGTACTTCCTTTAAAGTAAAGGAGAACAGCGACTAAGAACTAATGGAAAGAGCTGAATGCCTCCCTTTCTGCAGGGCTACTCAGGGCCTTACCTCGAGGCAAGGACTCACGTTGAGATTCCCTTTAGCTCTAGAGCATGGCAAGGTGAGCCCCACCCCGGCCAAAGAAGCTCCGTGTGTAGCCAGAGAAAACTCATTTTCTTCCCACACCAATGTAGAGGGACCAGAGGCCTGTCAACAGCAGAGAATTTCAGGGAGCTTCCCGGCGGCAAGACTGGAGCTTTCCAAACGGAAAGCAAGGCTAGTACCATCATGCCCCCATTTCCATGGGCACAGGCAGCATACATCTCTGTGGTTTTTAACAAGTCCAATGAGACACAGAGTACACACTGTTTTCCTCCCTTAGTCAACTTCTCGAGGCAGGGTGTTCTGCATCTAGTGAACGGCCTCACCAAGGAAAGCCCAAGCTAGGCCTCTGGGCCCGTGCCTCTTCAAAAGTCTGCAGTGCTTCAGGAAAAACTGTGCTTTAGTTGCAATAGGAAGGCAAGTCGTCTTCTTCCTGGAGGCAGGGTGACTTCAGGTAGGAGGTCCTGGATGGAAGGAGAAGCCTAGTGTTTTTCTCTGTGCAGCTCAGACCAGGGAATGAGTGCGACTTCCACGGCATGTAGGAACTTGCTAGAACGGTGCTCGTGAACCTTGTATGAGTGCTGGCTTACTCAAGATGTCCCAATAAGAGTGCACTGTGTTGCCCTACACTCGGCATACACACTGTGAGTCGGAAAGCTACGGGCCTGGATATTGCTTAGAAGGGCCAGGGGAGCCTGAGGGTACTTGCTCTTCTTGCAGGGAATAGGGTTTCCAGGCGAGGCACCTAGGAGTCCTGAAAAGCGTACTGGCGTTAAAATGCTGCAGAGCGGCGACTACGGCCTCATGGAAACGGCTACACACCTCCGCTTCTGCATAGCATTTCAGGGCCTTACCTCGAGGCAAGTTCTCCCGTTGCTTGCACTGTGAGCGACACAGCATGTTAGGATGCTGTATTTCTCCTTGAATAGAGTGACTTCAGGAAAGAGGTCCTCGATAAATTCTAAGAAGAGTGTGTTCTCAGGGCAGCTCAGACGAGGGCAATCTCGAAAACTTGCAGGACATGTTGGACTGCCTAGAAATGTGGTTCTGATGCTGTTCGAGTGCTCTGGAAATATAGCTCTATTGAAGTAACGTACAGTGTGTTGCCAGAGACTCGGCAGACACAGAGGGCCTCCGAGGGTCGTATGGGAATCAATGCTGCTCAGCAGGCCCACAGGGGTGTGGAGGGCGTCAGTGATCTTGGAACAAAAATGATGCTCACCCGAAGGGCCTAGGAGTCCTGAAAAGGGTGCTTCCTTTAACATAAAGCGGAACCTCCACTAAGAGCTCATGGAAAGAGCTGCATGCCTCCCTTTCTGCAGGGCTACTCAGGGCCTTACCTCGAGGCAAGGACTCACGTTGAGATTCCCTTTAGCTCTAGAGCATGGCAAGGTGAGCCCCAACCGGGCCAATGAAGCTCCGTGTGTAGCCAGAGAAATCTCATTTTCTTCCCACACCCATGCCTACAGTGGCCAGAGAGCTGTTAACAGCAGAGAATTTCAGGGAGCTTCACGGCAGCAAGAATGGGGCTTTCCAAATGGAAAGCAAGGCTAGTACCATCATGCCCCCATTACCATGGGCACAGGCAGCATACACCTCTGTGGTTTCTAACAAGTCAAAAGAACCACAGGGTACACACTGGTTGCTTCCCTGAATCAACTTCTCGAGGCAGGGTGTTCTGCGTCTTGTGAACGGCCTCACCAAGGAAGGCCCTAGCTAGGCCCATGGGCCCGTGCCTCTTCAAAAGCCTGCAGTGCTACAGGAAAAACTCTGCTTTAGTTGCAATAAGAATGCAAGCAGTGTTTCTCCTGATGGCAGTGTAACTTCAGGTAAGAGGTCTTAGATGGAAGAAGAAGCCTAGTGTTTTTCCTCTGTGCAGCTCAGTCTAAAGAATGAGTTCGACTTCCACGGCATGTTGGAACTTGCTAGAACGGTGCTCGTGAACTCGTGCGAGTGCTGTGAATCAAGATATGACAAGAAAGAGTGCAGTGTGTTGCCCATGACTCAGCAGACACAGAGGAACTCCGAGGGACCAATGGGCCTCGTTGTTGCTCAGCAGGCCTACAGGGGTGTGGAGATACTCAGGGATCTTGGAACAAAAATGATGCTCACCCGAGAGGCCTAGGAGTCCTGAAAAGGGTACTTCCTTTAAAGTAAAGGAGAACAGCGACTAAGAACTAATGGAAAGAGCTGAATGCCTCCCTTTCTGCAGGGCTACTCAGGGCCTTACCTCGAGGCAAGGACTCACGTTGAGATTCCCTTTAGCTCTAGAGCATGGCAAGGTGAGCCCCACCCCGGCCAAAGAAGCTCCGTGTGTAGCCAGAGAAAACTCATTTTCTTCCCACACCAATGTAGAGGGACCAGAGGCCTGTCAACAGCAGAGAATTTCAGGGAGCTTCCCGGCGGCAAGACTGGAGCTTTCCAAACGGAAAGCAAGGCTAGTACCATCATGCCCCCATTTCCATGGGCACAGGCAGCATACATCTCTGTGGTTTTTAACAAGTCCAATGAGACACAGAGTACACACTGTTTTCCTCCCTTAATCAACTTCTCGAGGCAGGGTGTTCTGCATCTAGTGAACGGCCTCACCAAGGAAAGCCCAAGCTAGGCCTCTGGGCCCGTGCCTCTTCAAAAGTCTGCAGTGCTTCAGGAAAAACTGTGCTTTAGTTGCAATAGGAAGGCAAGTCGTCTTCTTCCTGGAGGCAGGGTGACTTCAGGTAGGAGGTCCTGGATGGAAGGAGAAGCCTAGTGTTTTTCTCTGTGCAGCTCAGACCAGGGAATGAGTGCGACTTCCACGGCATGTAGGAACTTGCTAGAACGGTGCTCGTGAACCTTGTATGAGTGCTGGCTTACTCAAGATGTCCCAATAAGAGTGCACTGTGTTGCCCTACACTCGGCATACACACTGTGAGTCGGAAAGCTACGGGCCTGGATATTGCTTAGAAGGGCCAGGGGAGCCTGAGGGTACTTGCTCTTCTTGCAGGGAATAGGGTTTCCAGGCGAGGCACCTAGGAGTCCTGAAAAGCGTACTGGCGTTAAAATGCTGCAGAGCGGCGACTACGGCCTCATGGAAACGGCTACACACCTCCGCTTCTGCATAGCATTTCAGGGCCTTACCTCGAGGCAAGTTCTCCCGTTGCTTGCACTGTGAGCGACACAGCATGTTAGGATGCTGTATTTCTCCTTGAATAGAGTGACTTCAGGAAAGAGGTCCTCGATAAATTCTAAGAAGAGTGTGTTCTCAGGGCAGCTCAGACGAGGGCAATCTCGAAAACTTGCAGGACATGTTGGACTGCCTAGAAATGTGGTTCTGATGCTGTTCGAGTGCTCTGGAAATATAGCTCTATTGAAGTAACGTACAGTGTGTTGCCAGAGACTCGGCAGACACAGAGGGCCTCCGAGGGTCGTATGGGAATCAATGCTGCTCAGCAGGCCCACAGGGGTGTGGAGGGCGTCAGTGATCTTGGAACAAAAATGATGCTCACCCGAAGGGCCTAGGAGTCCTGAAAAGGGTGCTTCCTTTAACATAAAGCGGAACCTCCACTAAGAGCTCATGGAAAGAGCTGCATGCCTCCCTTTCTGCAGGGCTACTCAGGGCCTTACCTCGAGGCAAGGACTCACGTTGAGATTCCCTTTAGCTCTAGAGCATGGCAAGGTGAGCCCCAACCGGGCCAATGAAGCTCCGTGTGTAGCCAGAGAAATCTCATTTTCTTCCCACACCCATGCCTACAGTGGCCAGAGAGCTGTTAACAGCAGAGAATTTCAGGGAGCTTCACGGCAGCAAGAATGGGGCTTTCCAAATGGAAAGCAAGGCTAGTACCATCATGCCCCCATTACCATGGGCACAGGCAGCATACATCTCTGTGGTTTCTAACAAGTCAAAAGAACCACAGGGTACACACTGGTTGCTTCCCTGAATCAACTTCTCGAGGCAGGGTGTTCTGCGTCTTGTGAACGGCCTCACCAAGGAAGGCCCTAGCTAGGCCCATGGGCCCGTGCCTCTTCAAAAGCCTGCAGTGCTACAGGAAAAACTCTGCTTTAGTTGCAATGAGAATGCAAGCAGTGTTTCTCCTGATGGCAGTGTAACTTCAGGTAAGAGGTCTTAGATGGAAGAAGAAGCCTAGTGTTTTTCCTCTGTGCAGCTCAGTCTAAAGAATGAGTTCGACTTCCACGGCATGTTGGAACTTGCTAGAACGGTGCTCGTGAACTCGTGCGAGTGCTGTGAATCAAGATATGACAAGAAAGAGTGCAGTGTGTTGCCCATGACTCAGCAGACACAGAGGAACTCCGAGGGACCAATGGGCCTCGTTGTTGCTCAGCAGGCCTACAGGGGTGTGGAGATACTCAGGGATCTTGGAACAAAAATGATGCTCACCCGAGAGGCCTAGGAGTCCTGAAAAGGGTACTTCCTTTAAAGTAAAGGAGAACAGCGACTAAGAACTAATGGAAAGAGCTGAATGCCTCCCTTTCTGCAGGGCTACTCAGGGCCTTACCTCGAGGCAAGGACTCACGTTGAGATTCCCTTTAGCTCTAGAGCATGGCAAGGTGAGCCCCACCCCGGCCAAAGAAGCTCCGTGTGTAGCCAGAGAAAACTCATTTTCTTCCCACACCAATGTAGAGGGACCAGAGGCCTGTCAACAGCAGAGAATTTCAGGGAGCTTCCCGGCGGCAAGACTGGAGCTTTCCAAACGGAAAGCAAGGCTAGTACCATCATGCCCCCATTTCCATGGGCACAGGCAGCATACATCTCTGTGGTTTTTAACAAGTCCAATGAGACACAGAGTACACACTGTTTTCCTCCCTTAATCAACTTCTCGAGGCAGGGTGTTCTGCATCTAGTGAACGGCCTCACCAAGGAAAGCCCAAGCTAGGCCTCTGGGCCCGTGCCTCTTCAAAAGTCTGCAGTGCTTCAGGAAAAACTGTGCTTTAGTTGCAATAGGAAGGCAAGTCGTCTTCTTCCTGGAGGCAGGGTGACTTCAGGTAGGAGGTCCTGGATGGAAGGAGAAGCCTAGTGTTTTTCTCTGTGCAGCTCAGACCAGGGAATGAGTGCGACTTCCACGGCATGTAGGAACTTGCTAGAACGGTGCTCGTGAACCTTGTATGAGTGCTGGCTTACTCAAGATGTCCCAATAAGAGTGCACTGTGTTGCCCTACACTCGGCATACACACTGTGAGTCGGAAAGCTACGGGCCTGGATATTGCTTAGAAGGGCCAGGGGAGCCTGAGGGTACTTGCTCTTCTTGCAGGGAATAGGGTTTCCAGGCGAGGCACCTAGGAGTCCTGAAAAGCGTACTGGCGTTAAAATGCTGCAGAGCGGCGACTACGGCCTCATGGAAACGGCTACACACCTCCGCTTCTGCATAGCATTTCAGGGCCTTACCTCGAGGCAAGTTCTCCCGTTGCTTGCACTGTGAGCGACACAGCATGTTAGGATGCTGTATTTCTCCTTGAATAGAGTGACTTCAGGAAAGAGGTCCTCGATAAATTCTAAGAAGAGTGTGTTCTCAGGGCAGCTCAGACGAGGGCAATCTCGAAAACTTGCAGGACATGTTGGACTGCCTAGAAATGTGGTTCTGATGCTGTTCGAGTGCTCTGGAAATATAGCTCTATTGAAGTAACGTACAGTGTGTTGCCAGAGACTCGGCAGACACAGAGGGCCTCCGAGGGTCGTATGGGAATCAATGCTGCTCAGCAGGCCCACAGGGGTGTGGAGGGCGTCAGTGATCTTGGAACAAAAATGATGCTCACCCGAAGGGCCTAGGAGTCCTGAAAAGGGTGCTTCCTTTAACATAAAGCGGAACCTCCACTAAGAGCTCATGGAAAGAGCTGCATGCCTCCCTTTCTGCAGGGCTACTCAGGGCCTTACCTCGAGGCAAGGACTCACGTTGAGATTCCCTTTAGCTCTAGAGCATGGCAAGGTGAGCCCCAACCGGGCCAATGAAGCTCCGTGTGTAGCCAGAGAAATCTCATTTTCTTCCCACACCCATGCCTACAGTGGCCAGAGAGCTGTTAACAGCAGAGAATTTCAGGGAGCTTCACGGCAGCAAGAATGGGGCTTTCCAAATGGAAAGCAAGGCTAGTACCATCATGCCCCCATTACCATGGGCACAGGCAGCATACATCTCTGTGGTTTCTAACAAGTCAAAAGAACCACAGGGTACACACTGGTTGCTTCCCTGAATCAACTTCTCGAGGCAGGGTGTTCTGCGTCTTGTGAACGGCCTCACCAAGGAAGGCCCTAGCTAGGCCCATGGGCCCGTGCCTCTTCAAAAGCCTGCAGTGCTACAGGAAAAACTCTGCTTTAGTTGCAATGAGAATGCAAGCAGTGTTTCTCCTGATGGCAGTGTAACTTCAGGTAAGAGGTCTTAGATGGAAGAAGAAGCCTAGTGTTTTTCCTCTGTGCAGCTCAGTCTAAAGAATGAGTTCGACTTCCACGGCATGTTGGAACTTGCTAGAACGGTGCTCGTGAACTCGTGCGAGTGCTGTGAATCAAGATATGACAAGAAAGAGTGCAGTGTGTTGCCCATGACTCAGCAGACACAGAGGAACTCCGAGGGACCAATGGGCCTCGTTGTTGCTCAGCAGGCCTACAGGGGTGTGGAGATACTCAGGGATCTTGGAACAAAAATGATGCTCACCCGAGAGGCCTAGGAGTCCTGAAAAGGGTACTTCCTTTAAAGTAAAGGAGAACAGCGACTAAGAACTAATGGAAAAGAGCTGAATGCCTCCCTTTCTGCAGGGCTACTCAGGGCCTTACCTCGAGGCAAGGACTCACGTTGAGATTCCCTTTAGCTCTAGAGCATGGCAAGGTGAGCCCCACCCCGGCCAAAGAAGCTCCGTGTGTAGCCAGAGAAAACTCATTTTCTTCCCACACCAATGTAGAGGGACCAGAGGCCTGTCAACAGCAGAGAATTTCAGGGAGCTTCCCGGCGGCAAGAATGGAGCTTTCCAAATGGAAAGCAAGGCTAGTACCATCATGCCCCCATTTCCATGGGCACAGGCAGCATACATCTCTGTGGTTTTTAACAAGTCCAATGAGACACAGAGTACACACTGTTTTCCTCCCTTAATCAACTTCTCGAGGCAGGGTGTTCTGCATCTAGTGAACGGCCTCACCAAGGAAAGCCCAAGCTAGGCCTCTGGGCCCGTGCCTCTTCAAAAGTCTGCAGTGCTTCAGGAAAAACTGTGCTTTAGTTGCAATAGGAAGGCAAGTCGTCTTCTTCCTGGAGGCAGGGTGACTTCAGGTAGGAGGTCCTGGATGGAAGGAGAAGCCTAGTGTTTTTCTCTGTGCAGCTCAGACCAGGGAATGAGTGCGACTTCCACGGCATGTAGGAACTTGCTAGAACGGTGCTCGTGAACCTTGTATGAGTGCTGGCTTACTCAAGATGTCCCAATAAGAGTGCACTGTGTTGCCCTACACTCGGCATACACACTGTGAGTCGGAAAGCTACGGGCCTGGATATTGCTTAGAAGGGCCAGGGGAGCCTGAGGGTACTTGCTCTTCTTGCAGGGAATAGGGTTTCCAGGCGAGGCACCTAGGAGTCCTGAAAAGCGTACTGGCGTTAAAATGCTGCAGAGCGGCGACTACGGCCTCATGGAAACGGCTACACACCTCCGCTTCTGCATAGCATTTCAGGGCCTTACCTCGAGGCAAGTTCTCCCGTTGCTTGCACTGTGAGCGACACAGCATGTTAGGATGCTGTATTTCTCCTTGAATAGAGTGACTTCAGGAAAGAGGTCCTCGATAAATTCTAAGAAGAGTGTGTTCTCAGGGCAGCTCAGACGAGGGCAATCTCGAAAACTTGCAGGACATGTTGGACTGCCTAGAAATGTGGTTCTGATGCTGTTCGAGTGCTCTGGAAATATAGCTCTATTGAAGTAACGTACAGTGTGTTGCCAGAGACTCGGCAGACACAGAGGGCCTCCGAGGGTCGTATGGGAATCAATGCTGCTCAGCAGGCCCACAGGGGTGTGGAGGGCGTCAGTGATCTTGGAACAAAAATGATGCTCACCCGAAGGGCCTAGGAGTCCTGAAAAGGGTGCTTCCTTTAACATAAAGCGGAACCTCCACTAAGAGCTCATGGAAAGAGCTGCATGCCTCCCTTTCTGCAGGGCTACTCAGGGCCTTACCTCGAGGCAAGGACTCACGTTGAGATTCCCTTTAGCTCTAGAGCATGGCAAGGTGAGCCCCAACCGGGCCAATGAAGCTCCGTGTGTAGCCAGAGAAATCTCATTTTCTTCCCACACCCATGCCTACAGTGGCCAGAGAGCTGTTAACAGCAGAGAATTTCAGGGAGCTTCACGGCAGCAAGAATGGGGCTTTCCAAATGGAAAGCAAGGCTAGTACCATCATGCCCCCATTACCATGGGCACAGGCAGCATACATCTCTGTGGTTTCTAACAAGTCAAAAGAACCACAGGGTACACACTGGTTGCTTCCCTGAATCAACTTCTCGAGGCAGGGTGTTCTGCGTCTTGTGAACGGCCTCACCAAGGAAGGCCCTAGCTAGGCCCATGGGCCCGTGCCTCTTCAAAAGCCTGCAGTGCTACAGGAAAAACTCTGCTTTAGTTGCAATGAGAATGCAAGCAGTGTTTCTCCTGATGGCAGTGTAACTTCAGGTAAGAGGTCTTAGATGGAAGAAGAAGCCTAGTGTTTTTCCTCTGTGCAGCTCAGTCTAAAGAATGAGTTCGACTTCCACGGCATGTTGGAACTTGCTAGAACGGTGCTCGTGAACTTGTGCGAGTGCTGTGAATCAAGATATGACAAGAAAGAGTGCAGTGTGTTGCCCATGACTCAGCAGACACAGAGGAACTCCGAGGGACCAATGGGCCTCCTTGTTGCTCAGCAGGCCTACAGGGGTGTGGAGATACTCAGGGATCTTGGAACAAAAATGATGCTCACCCGAGAGGCCTAGGAGTCCTGAAAAGGGTACTTCCTTTAAAGTAAAGGAGAACAGCGACTAAGAACTAATGGAAAAGAGCTGAATGCCTCCCTTTCTGCAGGGCTACTCAGGGCCTTACCTCGAGGCAAGGACTCACGTTGAGATTCCCTTTAGCTCTAGAGCATGGCAAGGTGAGCCCCACCCCGGCCAAAGAAGCTCCGTGTGTAGCCAGAGAAAACTCATTTTCTTCCCACACCAATGTAGAGGGACCAGAGGCCTGTCAACAGCAGAGAATTTCAGGGAGCTTCCCGGCGGCAAGAATGGAGCTTTCCAAACGGAAAGCAAGGCTAGTACCATCATGCCCCCATTTCCATGGGCACAGGCAGCATACATCTCTGTGGTTTTTAACAAGTCCAATGAGACACAGAGTACACAGTGTTTTCCTCCCTTAATCAACTTCTCGAGGCAGGGTGTTCTGCATCTAGTGAACGGCCTCACCAAGGAAAGCCCAAGCTAGGCCTCTGGGCCCGTGCCTCTTCAAAAGTCTGCAGTGCTTCAGGAAAAACTGTGCTTTAGTTGCAATAGGAAGGCAAGTCGTCTTCTTCCTGGAGGCAGGGTGACTTCAGGTAGGAGGTCCTGGATGGAAGGAGAAGCCTAGTGTTTTTCTCTGTGCAGCTCAGACCAGGGAATGAGTGCGACTTCCACGGCATGTAGGAACTTGCTAGAACGGTGCTCGTGAACCTTGTATGAGTGCTGGCTTACTCAAGATGTCCCAATAAGAGTGCACTGTGTTGCCCTACACTCGGCATACACACTGTGAGTCGGAAAGCTACGGGCCTGGATATTGCTTAGAAGGGCCAGGGGAGCCTGAGGGTACTTGCTCTTCTTGCAGGGAATAGGGTTTCCAGGCGAGGCACCTAGGAGTCCTGAAAAGCGTACTGGCGTTAAAATGCTGCAGAGCGGCGACTACGGCCTCATGGAAACGGCTACACACCTCCGCTTCTGCATAGCATTTCAGGGCCTTACCTCGAGGCAAGTTCTCCCGTTGCTTGCACTGTGAGCGACACAGCATGTTAGGATGCTGTATTTCTCCTTGAATAGAGTGACTTCAGGAAAGAGGTCCTCGATAAATTCTAAGAAGAGTGTGTTCTCAGGGCAGCTCAGACGAGGGCAATCTCGAAAACTTGCAGGACATGTTGGACTGCCTAGAAATGTGGTTCTGATGCTGTTCGAGTGCTCTGGAAATATAGCTCTATTGAAGTAACGTACAGTGTGTTGCCAGAGACTCGGCAGACACAGAGGGCCTCCGAGGGTCGTATGGGAATCAATGCTGCTCAGCAGGCCCACAGGGGTGTGGAGGGCGTCAGTGATCTTGGAACAAAAATGATGCTCACCCGAAGGGCCTAGGAGTCCTGAAAAGGGTGCTTCCTTTAACATAAAGCGGAACCTCCACTAAGAGCTCATGGAAAGAGCTGCATGCCTCCCTTTCTGCAGGGCTACTCAGGGCCTTACCTCGAGGCAAGGACTCACGTTGAGATTCCCTTTAGCTCTAGAGCATGGCAAGGTGAGCCCCAACCGGGCCAATGAAGCTCCGTGTGTAGCCAGAGAAATCTCATTTTCTTCCCACACCCATGCCTACAGTGGCCAGAGAGCTGTTAACAGCAGAGAATTTCAGGGAGCTTCACGGCAGCAAGAATGGGGCTTTCCAAATGGAAAGCAAGGCTAGTACCATCATGCCCCCATTACCATGGGCACAGGCAGCATACATCTCTGTGGTTTCTAACAAGTCAAAAGAACCACAGGGTACACACTGGTTGCTTCCCTGAATCAACTTCTCGAGGCAGGGTGTTCTGCGTCTTGTGAACGGCCTCACCAAGGAAGGCCCTAGCTAGGCCCATGGGCCCGTGCCTCTTCAAAAGCCTGCAGTGCTACAGGAAAAACTCTGCTTTAGTTGCAATAAGAATGCAAGCAGTGTTTCTCCTGATGGCAGTGTAACTTCAGGTAAGAGGTCTTAGATGGAAGAAGAAGCCTAGTGTTTTTCCTCTGTGCAGCTCAGTCTAAAGAATGAGTTCGACTTCCACGGCATGTTGGAACTTGCTAGAACGGTGCTCGTGAACTCGTGCGAGTGCTGTGAATCAAGATATGACAAGAAAGAGTGCAGTGTGTTGCCCATGACTCAGCAGACACAGAGGAACTCCGAGGGACCAATGGGCCTCGTTGTTGCTCAGCAGGCCTACAGGGGTGTGGAGATACTCAGGGATCTTGGAACAAAAATGATGCTCACCCGAGAGGCCTAGGAGTCCTGAAAAGGGTACTTCCTTTAAAGTAAAGGAGAACAGCGACTAAGAACTAATGGAAAGAGCTGAATGCCTCCCTTTCTGCAGGGCTACTCAGGGCCTTACCTCGAGGCAAGGACTCACGTTGAGATTCCCTTTAGCTCTAGAGCATGGCAAGGTGAGCCCCACCCCGGCCAAAGAAGCTCCGTGTGTAGCCAGAGAAAACTCATTTTCTTCCCACACCAATGTAGAGGGACCAGAGGCCTGTCAACAGCAGAGAATTTCAGGGAGCTTCCCGGCGGCAAGACTGGAGCTTTCCAAACGGAAAGCAAGGCTAGTACCATCATGCCCCCATTTCCATGGGCACAGGCAGCATACATCTCTGTGGTTTTTAACAAGTCCAATGAGACACAGAGTACACACTGTTTTCCTCCCTTAATCAACTTCTCGAGGCAGGGTGTTCTGCATCTAGTGAACGGCCTCACCAAGGAAAGCCCAAGCTAGGCCTCTGGGCCCGTGCCTCTTCAAAAGTCTGCAGTGCTTCAGGAAAAACTGTGCTTTAGTTGCAATAGGAAGGCAAGTCGTCTTCTTCCTGGAGGCAGGGTGACTTCAGGTAGGAGGTCCTGGATGGAAGGAGAAGCCTAGTGTTTTTCTCTGTGCAGCTCAGACCAGGGAATGAGTGCGACTTCCACGGCATGTAGGAACTTGCTAGAACGGTGCTCGTGAACCTGTATGAGTGCTGGCTTACTCAAGATGTCCCAATAAGAGTGCACTGTGTTGCCCTACACTCGGCATACACACTGTGAGTCGGAAAGCTACGGGCCTGGATATTGCTTAGAAGGGCCAGGGGAGCCTGAGGGTACTTGCTCTTCTTGCAGGGAATAGGGTTTCCAGGCGAGGCACCTAGGAGTCCTGAAAAGCGTACTGGCGTTAAAATGCTGCAGAGCGGCGACTACGGCCTCATGGAAACGGCTACACACCTCCGCTTCTGCATAGCATTTCAGGGCCTTACCTCGAGGCAAGTTCTCCCGTTGCTTGCACTGTGAGCGACACAGCATGTTAGGATGCTGTATTTCTCCTTGAATAGAGTGACTTCAGGAAAGAGGTCCTCGATAAATTCTAAGAAGAGTGTGTTCTCAGGGCAGCTCAGACGAGGGCAATCTCGAAAACTTGCAGGACATGTTGGACTGCCTAGAAATGTGGTTCTGATGCTGTTCGAGTGCTCTGGAAATATAGCTCTATTGAAGTAACGTACAGTGTGTTGCCAGAGACTCGGCAGACACAGAGGGCCTCCGAGGGTCGTATGGGAATCAATGCTGCTCAGCAGGCCCACAGGGGTGTGGAGGGCGTCAGTGATCTTGGAACAAAAATGATGCTCACCCGAAGGGCCTAGGAGTCCTGAAAAGGGTGCTTCCTTTAACATAAAGCGGAACCTCCACTAAGAGCTCATGGAAAGAGCTGCATGCCTCCCTTTCTGCAGGGCTACTCAGGGCCTTACCTCGAGGCAAGGACTCACGTTGAGATTCCCTTTAGCTCTAGAGCATGGCAAGGTGAGCCCCAACCGGGCCAATGAAGCTCCGTGTGTAGCCAGAGAAATCTCATTTTCTTCCCACACCCATGCCTACAGTGGCCAGAGAGCTGTTAACAGCAGAGAATTTCAGGGAGCTTCACGGCAGCAAGAATGGGGCTTTCCAAATGGAAAGCAAGGCTAGTACCATCATGCCCCCATTTCCATGGGCACAGGCAGCATACATCTCTGTGGTTTTTAACAAGTCCAATGAGACACAGAGTACACACTGTTTTCCTCCCTTAATCAACTTCTCGAGGCAGGGTGTTCTGCATCTAGTGAACGGCCTCACCAAGGAAAGCCCAAGCTAGGCCTCTGGGCCCGTGCCTCTTCAAAAGTCTGCAGTGCTTCAGGAAAAACTGTGCTTTAGTTGCAATAGGAAGGCAAGTCGTCTTCTTCCTGGAGGCAGGGTGACTTCAGGTAGGAGGTCCTGGATGGAAGGAGAAGCCTAGTGTTTTTCTCTGTGCAGCTCAGACCAGGGAATGAGTGCGACTTCCACGGCATGTAGGAACTTGCTAGAACGGTGCTCGTGAACCTTGTATGAGTGCTGGCTTACTCAAGATGTCCCAATAAGAGTGCACTGTGTTGCCCTACACTCGGCATACACACTGTGAGTCGGAAAGCTACGGGCCTGGATATTGCTTAGAAGGGCCAGGGGAGCCTGAGGGTACTTGCTCTTCTTGCAGGGAATAGGGTTTCCAGGCGAGGCACCTAGGAGTCCTGAAAAGCGTACTGGCGTTAAAATGCTGCAGAGCGGCGACTACGGCCTCATGGAAACGGCTACACACCTCCGCTTCTGCATAGCATTTCAGGGCCTTACCTCGAGGCAAGTTCTCCCGTTGCTTGCACTGTGAGCGACACAGCATGTTAGGATGCTGTATTTCTCCTTGAATAGAGTGACTTCAGGAAAGAGGTCCTCGATAAATTCTAAGAAGAGTGTGTTCTCAGGGCAGCTCAGACGAGGGCAATCTCGAAAACTTGCAGGACATGTTGGACTGCCTAGAAATGTGGTTCTGATGCTGTTCGAGTGCTCTGGAAATATAGCTCTATTGAAGTAACGTACAGTGTGTTGCCAGAGACTCGGCAGACACAGAGGGCCTCCGAGGGTCGTATGGGAATCAATGCTGCTCAGCAGGCCCACAGGGGTGTGGAGGGCGTCAGTGATCTTGGAACAAAAATGATGCTCACCCGAAGGGCCTAGGAGTCCTGAAAAGGGTGCTTCCTTTAACATAAAGCGGAACCTCCACTAAGAGCTCATGGAAAGAGCTGCATGCCTCCCTTTCTGCAGGGCTACTCAGGGCCTTACCTCGAGGCAAGGACTCACGTTGAGATTCCCTTTAGCTCTAGAGCATGGCAAGGTGAGCCCCAACCGGGCCAATGAAGCTCCGTGTGTAGCCAGAGAAATCTCATTTTCTTCCCACACCCATGCCTACAGTGGCCAGAGAGCTGTTAACAGCAGAGAATTTCAGGGAGCTTCACGGCAGCAAGAATGGGGCTTTCCAAATGGAAAGCAAGGCTAGTACCATCATGCCCCCATTACCATGGGCACAGGCAGCATACATCTCTGTGGTTTCTAACAAGTCAAAAGAACCACAGGGTACACACTGGTTGCTTCCCTGAATCAACTTCTCGAGGCAGGGTGTTCTGCGTCTTGTGAACGGCCTCACCAAGGAAGGCCCTAGCTAGGCCCATGGGCCCGTGCCTCTTCAAAAGCCTGCAGTGCTACAGGAAAAACTCTGCTTTAGTTGCAATAAGAATGCAAGCAGTGTTTCTCCTGATGGCAGTGTAACTTCAGGTAAGAGGTCTTAGATGGAAGAAGAAGCCTAGTGTTTTTCCTCTGTGCAGCTCAGTCTAAAGAATGAGTTCGACTTCCACGGCATGTTGGAACTTGCTAGAACGGTGCTCGTGAACTCGTGCGAGTGCTGTGAATCAAGATATGACAAGAAAGAGTGCAGTGTGTTGCCCATGACTCAGCAGACACAGAGGAACTCCGAGGGACCAATGGGCCTCGTTGTTGCTCAGCAGGCCTACAGGGGTGTGGAGATACTCAGGGATCTTGGAACAAAAATGATGCTCACCCGAGAGGCCTAGGAGTCCTGAAAAGGGTACTTCCTTTAAAGTAAAGGAGAACAGCGACTAAGAACTAATGGAAAGAGCTGAATGCCTCCCTTTCTGCAGGGCTACTCAGGGCCTTACCTCGAGGCAAGGACTCACGTTGAGATTCCCTTTAGCTCTAGAGCATGGCAAGGTGAGCCCCACCCCGGCCAAAGAAGCTCCGTGTGTAGCCAGAGAAAACTCATTTTCTTCCCACACCAATGTAGAGGGACCAGAGGCCTGTCAACAGCAGAGAATTTCAGGGAGCTTCCCGGCGGCAAGACTGGAGCTTTCCAAACGGAAAGCAAGGCTAGTACCATCATGCCCCCATTTCCATGGGCACAGGCAGCATACATCTCTGTGGTTTTTAACAAGTCCAATGAGACACAGAGTACACACTGTTTTCCTCCCTTAATCAACTTCTCGAGGCAGGGTGTTCTGCATCTAGTGAACGGCCTCACCAAGGAAAGCCCAAGCTAGGCCTCTGGGCCCGTGCCTCTTCAAAAGTCTGCAGTGCTTCAGGAAAAACTGTGCTTTAGTTGCAATAGGAAGGCAAGTCGTCTTCTTCCTGGAGGCAGGGTGACTTCAGGTAGGAGGTCCTGGATGGAAGGAGAAGCCTAGTGTTTTTCTCTGTGCAGCTCAGACCAGGGAATGAGTGCGACTTCCACGGCATGTAGGAACTTGCTAGAACGGTGCTCGTGAACCTGTATGAGTGCTGGCTTACTCAAGATGTCCCAATAAGAGTGCACTGTGTTGCCCTACACTCGGCATACACACTGTGAGTCGGAAAGCTACGGGCCTGGATATTGCTTAGAAGGGCCAGGGGAGCCTGAGGGTACTTGCTCTTCTTGCAGGGAATAGGGTTTCCAGGCGAGGCACCTAGGAGTCCTGAAAAGCGTACTGGCGTTAAAATGCTGCAGAGCGGCGACTACGGCCTCATGGAAACGGCTACACACCTCCGCTTCTGCATAGCATTTCAGGGCCTTACCTCGAGGCAAGTTCTCCCGTTGCTTGCACTGTGAGCGACACAGCATGTTAGGATGCTGTATTTCTCCTTGAATAGAGTGACTTCAGGAAAGAGGTCCTCGATAAATTCTAAGAAGAGTGTGTTCTCAGGGCAGCTCAGACGAGGGCAATCTCGAAAACTTGCAGGACATGTTGGACTGCCTAGAAATGTGGTTCTGATGCTGTTCGAGTGCTCTGGAAATATAGCTCTATTGAAGTAACGTACAGTGTGTTGCCAGAGACTCGGCAGACACAGAGGGCCTCCGAGGGTCGTATGGGAATCAATGCTGCTCAGCAGGCCCACAGGGGTGTGGAGGGCGTCAGTGATCTTGGAACAAAAATGATGCTCACCCGAAGGGCCTAGGAGTCCTGAAAAGGGTGCTTCCTTTAACATAAAGCGGAACCTCCACTAAGAGCTCATGGAAAGAGCTGCATGCCTCCCTTTCTGCAGGGCTACTCAGGGCCTTACCTCGAGGCAAGGACTCACGTTGAGATTCCCTTTAGCTCTAGAGCATGGCAAGGTGAGCCCCAACCGGGCCAATGAAGCTCCGTGTGTAGCCAGAGAAATCTCATTTTCTTCCCACACCCATGCCTACAGTGGCCAGAGAGCTGTTAACAGCAGAGAATTTCAGGGAGCTTCACGGCAGCAAGAATGGGGCTTTCCAAATGGAAAGCAAGGCTAGTACCATCATGCCCCCATTACCATGGGCACAGGCAGCATACACCTCTGTGGTTTCTAACAAGTCAAAAGAACCACAGGGTACACACTGGTTGCTTCCCTGAATCAACTTCTCGAGGCAGGGTGTTCTGCGTCTTGTGAACGGCCTCACCAAGGAAGGCCCTAGCTAGGCCCATGGGCCCGTGCCTCTTCAAAAGCCTGCAGTGCTACAGGAAAAACTCTGCTTTAGTTGCAATAAGAATGCAAGCAGTGTTTCTCCTGATGGCAGTGTAACTTCAGGTAAGAGGTCTTAGATGGAAGAAGAAGCCTAGTGTTTTTCCTCTGTGCAGCTCAGTCTAAAGAATGAGTTCGACTTCCACGGCATGTTGGAACTTGCTAGAACGGTGCTCGTGAACTCGTGCGAGTGCTGTGAATCAAGATATGACAAGAAAGAGTGCAGTGTGTTGCCCATGACTCAGCAGACACAGAGGAACTCCGAGGGACCAATGGGCCTCGTTGTTGCTCAGCAGGCCTACAGGGGTGTGGAGATACTCAGGGATCTTGGAACAAAAATGATGCTCACCCGAGAGGCCTAGGAGTCCTGAAAAGGGTACTTCCTTTAAAGTAAAGGAGAACAGCGACTAAGAACTAATGGAAAGAGCTGAATGCCTCCCTTTCTGCAGGGCTACTCAGGGCCTTACCTCGAGGCAAGGACTCACGTTGAGATTCCCTTTAGCTCTAGAGCATGGCAAGGTGAGCCCCACCCCGGCCAAAGAAGCTCCGTGTGTAGCCAGAGAAAACTCATTTTCTTCCCACACCAATGTAGAGGGACCAGAGGCCTGTCAACAGCAGAGAATTTCAGGGAGCTTCCCGGCGGCAAGAATGGAGCTTTCCAAACGGAAAGCAAGGCTAGTACCATCATGCCCCCATTTCCATGGGCACAGGCAGCATACATCTCTGTGGTTTTTAACAAGTCCAATGAGACACAGAGTACACACTGTTTTCCTCCCTTAATCAACTTCTCGAGGCAGGGTGTTCTGCATCTAGTGAACGGCCTCACCAAGGAAAGCCCAAGCTAGGCCTCTGGGCCCGTGCCTCTTCAAAAGTCTGCAGTGCTTCAGGAAAAACTGTGCTTTAGTTGCAATAGGAAGGCAAGTCGTCTTCTTCCTGGAGGCAGGGTGACTTCAGGTAGGAGGTCCTGGATGGAAGGAGAAGCCTAGTGTTTTTCTCTGTGCAGCTCAGACCAGGGAATGAGTGCGACTTCCACGGCATGTAGGAACTTGCTAGAACGGTGCTCGTGAACCTTGTATGAGTGCTGGCTTACTCAAGATGTCCCAATAAGAGTGCACTGTGTTGCCCTACACTCGGCATACACACTGTGAGTCGGAAAGCTACGGGCCTGGATATTGCTTAGAAGGGCCAGGGGAGCCTGAGGGTACTTGCTCTTCTTGCAGGGAATAGGGTTTCCAGGCGAGGCACCTAGGAGTCCTGAAAAGCGTACTGGCATTAAAATGCTGCAGAGCGGTGACTACGGCCTCATGGAAACGGCTACACACCTCCGCTTCTGCATAGCATGTCAGGGCCTTACCTCGAGGCAAGTTCTCCCGTTGCTTGCACTGTGAGCGACACAGCATGTTAGGATGCTGTATTTCTCCTTGAATAGAGTGACTTCAGGAAAGAGGTCCTCGATAAATTCTAAGAAGAGTGTGTTCTCAGGGCAGCTCAGACGAGGGCAATCTCGAAAACTTGCAGGACATGTTGGACTGCCTAGAAATGTGGTTCTGATGCTGTTCGAGTGCTCTGGAAATATAGCTCTATTGAAGTAACGTACAGTGTGTTGCCAGAGACTCGGCAGACACAGAGGGCCTCCGAGGGTCGTATGGGAATCAATGCTGCTCAGCAGGCCCACAGGGGTGTGGAGGGCGTCAGTGATCTTGGAACAAAAATGATGCTCACCCGAAGGGCCTAGGAGTCCTGAAAAGGGTGCTTCCTTTAACATAAAGCGGAACCTCCACTAAGAGCTCATGGAAAGAGCTGCATGCCTCCCTTTCTGCAGGGCTACTCAGGGCCTTACCTCGAGGCAAGGACTCACGTTGAGATTCCCTTTAGCTCTAGAGCATGGCAAGGTGAGCCCCAACCGGGCCAATGAAGCTCCGTGTGTAGCCAGAGAAATCTCATTTTCTTCCCACACCCATGCCTACAGTGGCCAGAGAGCTGTTAACAGCAGAGAATTTCAGGGAGCTTCACGGCAGCAAGAATGGGGCTTTCCAAATGGAAAGCAAGGCTAGTACCATCATGCCCCCATTACCATGGGCACAGGCAGCATACATCTCTGTGGTTTCTAACAAGTCAAAAGAACCACAGGGTACACACTGGTTGCTTCCCTGAATCAACTTCTCGAGGCAGGGTGTTCTGCGTCTTGTGAACGGCCTCACCAAGGAAGGCCCTAGCTAGGCCCATGGGCCCGTGCCTCTTCAAAAGCCTGCAGTGCTACAGGAAAAACTCTGCTTTAGTTGCAATGAGAATGCAAGCAGTGTTTCTCCTGATGGCAGTGTAACTTCAGGTAAGAGGTCTTAGATGGAAGAAGAAGCCTAGTGTTTTTCCTCTGTGCAGCTCAGTCTAAAGAATGAGTTCGACTTCCACGGCATGTTGGAACTTGCTAGAACGGTGCTCGTGAACTTGTGCGAGTGCTGTGAATCAAGATATGACAAGAAAGAGTGCAGTGTGTTGCCCATGACTCAGCAGACACAGAGGAACTCCGAGGGACCAATGGGCCTCGTTGTTGCTCAGCAGGCCTACAGGGGTGTGGAGATACTCAGGGATCTTGGAACAAAAATGATGCTCACCCGAGAGGCCTAGGAGTCCTGAAAAGGGTACTTCCTTTAAAGTAAAGGAGAACAGCGACTAAGAACTAATGGAAAAGAGCTGAATGCCTCCCTTTCTGCAGGGCTACTCAGGGCCTTACCTCGAGGCAAGGACTCACGTTGAGATTCCCTTTAGCTCTAGAGCATGGCAAGGTGAGCCCCACCCCGGCCAAAGAAGCTCCGTGTGTAGCCAGAGAAAACTCATTTTCTTCCCACACCAATGTAGAGGGACCAGAGGCCTGTCAACAGCAGAGAATTTCAGGGAGCTTCCCGGCGGCAAGAATGGAGCTTTCCAAATGGAAAGCAAGGCTAGTACCATCATGCCCCCATTTCCATGGGCACAGGCAGCATACATCTCTGTGGTTTTTAACAAGTCCAATGAGACACAGAGTACACACTGTTTTCCTCCCTTAGTCAACTTCTCGAGGCAGGGTGTTCTGCATCTAGTGAACGGCCTCACCAAGGAAAGCCCAAGCTAGGCCTCTGGGCCCGTGCCTCTTCAAAAGTCTGCAGTGCTTCAGGAAAAACTGTGCTTTAGTTGCAATAGGAAGGCAAGTCGTCTTCTTCCTGGAGGCAGGGTGACTTCAGGTAGGAGGTCCTGGATGGAAGGAGAAGCCTAGTGTTTTTCTCTGTGCAGCTCAGACCAGGGAATGAGTGCGACTTCCACGGCATGTAGGAACTTGCTAGAACGGTGCTCGTGAACCTTGTATGAGTGCTGGCTTACTCAAGATGTCCCAATAAGAGTGCACTGTGTTGCCCTACACTCGGCATACACACTGTGAGTCGGAAAGCTACGGGCCTGGATATTGCTTAGAAGGGCCAGGGGAGCCTGAGGGTACTTGCTCTTCTTGCAGGGAATAGGGTTTCCAGGCGAGGCACCTAGGAGTCCTGAAAAGCGTACTGGCGTTAAAATGCTGCAGAGCGGCGACTACGGCCTCATGGAAACGGCTACACACCTCCGCTTCTGCATAGCATTTCAGGGCCTTACCTCGAGGCAAGTTCTCCCGTTGCTTGCACTGTGAGCGACACAGCATGTTAGGATGCTGTATTTCTCCTTGAATAGAGTGACTTCAGGAAAGAGGTCCTCGATAAATTCTAAGAAGAGTGTGTTCTCAGGGCAGCTCAGACGAGGGCAATCTCGAAAACTTGCAGGACATGTTGGACTGCCTAGAAATGTGGTTCTGATGCTGTTCGAGTGCTCTGGAAATATAGCTCTATTGAAGTAACGTACAGTGTGTTGCCAGAGACTCGGCAGACACAGAGGGCCTCCGAGGGTCGTATGGGAATCAATGCTGCTCAGCAGGCCCACAGGGGTGTGGAGGGCGTCAGTGATCTTGGAACAAAAATGATGCTCACCCGAAGGGCCTAGGAGTCCTGAAAAGGGTGCTTCCTTTAACATAAAGCGGAACCTCCACTAAGAGCTCATGGAAAGAGCTGCATGCCTCCCTTTCTGCAGGGCTACTCAGGGCCTTACCTCGAGGCAAGGACTCACGTTGAGATTCCCTTTAGCTCTAGAGCATGGCAAGGTGAGCCCCAACCGGGCCAATGAAGCTCCGTGTGTAGCCAGAGAAATCTCATTTTCTTCCCACACCCATGCCTACAGTGGCCAGAGAGCTGTTAACAGCAGAGAATTTCAGGGAGCTTCACGGCAGCAAGAATGGGGCTTTCCAAATGGAAAGCAAGGCTAGTACCATCATGCCCCCATTACCATGGGCACAGGCAGCATACATCTCTGTGGTTTCTAACAAGTCAAAAGAACCACAGGGTACACACTGGTTGCTTCCCTGAATCAACTTCTCGAGGCAGGGTGTTCTGCGTCTTGTGAACGGCCTCACCAAGGAAGGCCCTAGCTAGGCCCATGGGCCCGTGCCTCTTCAAAAGCCTGCAGTGCTACAGGAAAAACTCTGCTTTAGTTGCAATGAGAATGCAAGCAGTGTTTCTCCTGATGGCAGTGTAACTTCAGGTAAGAGGTCTTAGATGGAAGAAGAAGCCTAGTGTTTTTCCTCTGTGCAGCTCAGTCTAAAGAATGAGTTCGACTTCCACGGCATGTTGGAACTTGCTAGAACGGTGCTCGTGAACTTGTGCGAGTGCTGTGAATCAAGATATGACAAGAAAGAGTGCAGTGTGTTGCCCATGACTCAGCAGACACAGAGGAACTCCGAGGGACCAATGGGCCTCCTTGTTGCTCAGCAGGCCTACAGGGGTGTGGAGATACTCAGGGATCTTGGAACAAAAATGATGCTCACCCGAGAGGCCTAGGAGTCCTGAAAAGGGTTCTTCCTTTAAAGTAAAGGAGAACAGCGACTAAGAACTAATGGAAAAGAGCTGAATGCCTCCCTTTCTGCAGGGCTACTCAGGGCCTTACCTCGAGGCAAGGACTCACGTTGAGATTCCCTTTAGCTCTAGAGCATGGCAAGGTGAGCCCCACCCCGGCCAAAGAAGCTCCGTGTGTAGCCAGAGAAAACTCATTTTCTTCCCACACCAATGTAGAGGGACCAGAGGCCTGTCAACAGCAGAGAATTTCAGGGAGCTTCCCGGCGGCAAGAATGGAGCTTTCCAAATGGAAAGCAAGGCTAGTACCATCATGCCCCCATTTCCATGGGCACAGGCAGCATACATCTCTGTGGTTTTTAACAAGTCCAATGAGACACAGAGTACACACTGTTTTCCTCCCTTAATCAACTTCTCGAGGCAGGGTGTTCTGCATCTAGTGAACGGCCTCACCAAGGAAAGCCCAAGCTAGGCCTCTGGGCCCGTGCCTCTTCAAAAGTCTGCAGTGCTTCAGGAAAAACTGTGCTTTAGTTGCAATAGGAAGGCAAGTCGTCTTCTTCCTGGAGGCAGGGTGACTTCAGGTAGGAGGTCCTGGATGGAAGGAGAAGCCTAGTGTTTTTCTCTGTGCAGCTCAGACCAGGGAATGAGTGCGACTTCCACGGCATGTAGGAACTTGCTAGAACGGTGCTCGTGAACCTGTATGAGTGCTGGCTTACTCAAGATGTCCCAATAAGAGTGCACTGTGTTGCCCTACACTCGGCATACACACTGTGAGTCGGAAAGCTACGGGCCTGGATATTGCTTAGAAGGGCCAGGGGAGCCTGAGGGTACTTGCTCTTCTTGCAGGGAATAGGGTTTCCAGGCGAGGCACCTAGGAGTCCTGAAAAGCGTACTGGCGTTAAAATGCTGCAGAGCGGCGACTACGGCCTCATGGAAACGGCTACACACCTCCGCTTCTGCATAGCATTTCAGGGCCTTACCTCGAGGCAAGTTCTCCCGTTGCTTGCACTGTGAGCGACACAGCATGTTAGGATGCTGTATTTCTCCTTGAATAGAGTGACTTCAGGAAAGAGGTCCTCGATAAATTCTAAGAAGAGTGTGTTCTCAGGGCAGCTCAGACGAGGGCAATCTCGAAAACTTGCAGGACATGTTGGACTGCCTAGAAATGTGGTTCTGATGCTGTTCGAGTGCTCTGGAAATATAGCTCTATTGAAGTAACGTACAGTGTGTTGCCAGAGACTCGGCAGACACAGAGGGCCTCCGAGGGTCGTATGGGAATCAATGCTGCTCAGCAGGCCCACAGGGGTGTGGAGGGCGTCAGTGATCTTGGAACAAAAATGATGCTCACCCGAAGGGCCTAGGAGTCCTGAAAAGGGTGCTTCCTTTAACATAAAGCGGAACCTCCACTAAGAGCTCATGGAAAGAGCTGCATGCCTCCCTTTCTGCAGGGCTACTCAGGGCCTTACCTCGAGGCAAGGACTCACGTTGAGATTCCCTTTAGCTCTAGAGCATGGCAAGGTGAGCCCCAACCGGGCCAATGAAGCTCCGTGTGTAGCCAGAGAAATCTCATTTTCTTCCCACACCCATGCCTACAGTGGCCAGAGAGCTGTTAACAGCAGAGAATTTCAGGGAGCTTCACGGCAGCAAGAATGGGGCTTTCCAAATGGAAAGCAAGGCTAGTACCATCATGCCCCCATTTCCATGGGCACAGGCAGCATACATCTCTGTGGTTTTTAACAAGTCCAATGAGACACAGAGTACACACTGTTTTCCTCCCTTAATCAACTTCTCGAGGCAGGGTGTTCTGCATCTAGTGAACGGCCTCACCAAGGAAAGCCCAAGCTAGGCCTCTGGGCCCGTGCCTCTTCAAAAGTCTGCAGTGCTTCAGGAAAAACTGTGCTTTAGTTGCAATAGGAAGGCAAGTCGTCTTCTTCCTGGAGGCAGGGTGACTTCAGGTAGGAGGTCCTGGATGGAAGGAGAAGCCTAGTGTTTTTCTCTGTGCAGCTCAGACCAGGGAATGAGTGCGACTTCCACGGCATGTAGGAACTTGCTAGAACGGTGCTCGTGAACCTTGTATGAGTGCTGGCTTACTCAAGATGTCCCAATAAGAGTGCACTGTGTTGCCCTACACTCGGCATACACACTGTGAGTCGGAAAGCTACGGGCCTGGATATTGCTTAGAAGGGCCAGGGGAGCCTGAGGGTACTTGCTCTTCTTGCAGGGAATAGGGTTTCCAGGCGAGGCACCTAGGAGTCCTGAAAAGCGTACTGGCGTTAAAATGCTGCAGAGCGGCGACTACGGCCTCATGGAAACGGCTACACACCTCCGCTTCTGCATAGCATTTCAGGGCCTTACCTCGAGGCAAGTTCTCCCGTTGCTTGCACTGTGAGCGACACAGCATGTTAGGATGCTGTATTTCTCCTTGAATAGAGTGACTTCAGGAAAGAGGTCCTCGATAAATTCTAAGAAGAGTGTGTTCTCAGGGCAGCTCAGACGAGGGCAATCTCGAAAACTTGCAGGACATGTTGGACTGCCTAGAAATGTGGTTCTGATGCTGTTCGAGTGCTCTGGAAATATAGCTCTATTGAAGTAACGTACAGTGTGTTGCCAGAGACTCGGCAGACACAGAGGGCCTCCGAGGGTCGTATGGGAATCAATGCTGCTCAGCAGGCCCACAGGGGTGTGGAGGGCGTCAGTGATCTTGGAACAAAAATGATGCTCACCCGAAGGGCCTAGGAGTCCTGAAAAGGGTGCTTCCTTTAACATAAAGCGGAACCTCCACTAAGAGCTCATGGAAAGAGCTGCATGCCTCCCTTTCTGCAGGGCTACTCAGGGCCTTACCTCGAGGCAAGGACTCACGTTGAGATTCCCTTTAGCTCTAGAGCATGGCAAGGTGAGCCCCAACCGGGCCAATGAAGCTCCGTGTGTAGCCAGAGAAATCTCATTTTCTTCCCACACCCATGCCTACAGTGGCCAGAGAGCTGTTAACAGCAGAGAATTTCAGGGAGCTTCACGGCAGCAAGAATGGGGCTTTCCAAATGGAAAGCAAGGCTAGTACCATCATGCCCCCATTACCATGGGCACAGGCAGCATACACCTCTGTGGTTTCTAACAAGTCAAAAGAACCACAGGGTACACACTGGTTGCTTCCCTGAATCAACTTCTCGAGGCAGGGTGTTCTGCGTCTTGTGAACGGCCTCACCAAGGAAGGCCCTAGCTAGGCCCATGGGCCCGTGCCTCTTCAAAAGCCTGCAGTGCTACAGGAAAAACTCTGCTTTAGTTGCAATAAGAATGCAAGCAGTGTTTCTCCTGATGGCAGTGTAACTTCAGGTAAGAGGTCTTAGATGGAAGAAGAAGCCTAGTGTTTTTCCTCTGTGCAGCTCAGTCTAAAGAATGAGTTCGACTTCCACGGCATGTTGGAACTTGCTAGAACGGTGCTCGTGAACTCGTGCGAGTGCTGTGAATCAAGATATGACAAGAAAGAGTGCAGTGTGTTGCCCATGACTCAGCAGACACAGAGGAACTCCGAGGGACCAATGGGCCTCGTTGTTGCTCAGCAGGCCTACAGGGGTGTGGAGATACTCAGGGATCTTGGAACAAAAATGATGCTCACCCGAGAGGCCTAGGAGTCCTGAAAAGGGTACTTCCTTTAAAGTAAAGGAGAACAGCGACTAAGAACTAATGGAAAGAGCTGAATGCCTCCCTTTCTGCAGGGCTACTCAGGGCCTTACCTCGAGGCAAGGACTCACGTTGAGATTCCCTTTAGCTCTAGAGCATGGCAAGGTGAGCCCCACCCCGGCCAAAGAAGCTCCGTGTGTAGCCAGAGAAAACTCATTTTCTTCCCACACCAATGTAGAGGGACCAGAGGCCTGTCAACAGCAGAGAATTTCAGGGAGCTTCCCGGCGGCAAGACTGGAGCTTTCCAAACGGAAAGCAAGGCTAGTACCATCATGCCCCCATTTCCATGGGCACAGGCAGCATACATCTCTGTGGTTTTTAACAAGTCCAATGAGACACAGAGTACACACTGTTTTCCTCCCTTAGTCAACTTCTCGAGGCAGGGTGTTCTGCATCTAGTGAACGGCCTCACCAAGGAAAGCCCAAGCTAGGCCTCTGGGCCCGTGCCTCTTCAAAAGTCTGCAGTGCTTCAGGAAAAACTGTGCTTTAGTTGCAATAGGAAGGCAAGTCGTCTTCTTCCTGGAGGCAGGGTGACTTCAGGTAGGAGGTCCTGGATGGAAGGAGAAGCCTAGTGTTTTTCTCTGTGCAGCTCAGACCAGGGAATGAGTGCGACTTCCACGGCATGTAGGAACTTGCTAGAACGGTGCTCGTGAACCTTGTATGAGTGCTGGCTTACTCAAGATGTCCCAATAAGAGTGCACTGTGTTGCCCTACACTCGGCATACACACTGTGAGTCGGAAAGCTACGGGCCTGGATATTGCTTAGAAGGGCCAGGGGAGCCTGAGGGTACTTGCTCTTCTTGCAGGGAATAGGGTTTCCAGGCGAGGCACCTAGGAGTCCTGAAAAGCGTACTGGCGTTAAAATGCTGCAGAGCGGCGACTACGGCCTCATGGAAACGGCTACACACCTCCGCTTCTGCATAGCATTTCAGGGCCTTACCTCGAGGCAAGTTCTCCCGTTGCTTGCACTGTGAGCGACACAGCATGTTAGGATGCTGTATTTCTCCTTGAATAGAGTGACTTCAGGAAAGAGGTCCTCGATAAATTCTAAGAAGAGTGTGTTCTCAGGGCAGCTCAGACGAGGGCAATCTCGAAAACTTGCAGGACATGTTGGACTGCCTAGAAATGTGGTTCTGATGCTGTTCGAGTGCTCTGGAAATATAGCTCTATTGAAGTAACGTACAGTGTGTTGCCAGAGACTCGGCAGACACAGAGGGCCTCCGAGGGTCGTATGGGAATCAATGCTGCTCAGCAGGCCCACAGGGGTGTGGAGGGCGTCAGTGATCTTGGAACAAAAATGATGCTCACCCGAAGGGCCTAGGAGTCCTGAAAAGGGTGCTTCCTTTAACATAAAGCGGAACCTCCACTAAGAGCTCATGGAAAGAGCTGCATGCCTCCCTTTCTGCAGGGCTACTCAGGGCCTTACCTCGAGGCAAGGACTCACGTTGAGATTCCCTTTAGCTCTAGAGCATGGCAAGGTGAGCCCCAACCGGGCCAATGAAGCTCCGTGTGTAGCCAGAGAAATCTCATTTTCTTCCCACACCCATGCCTACAGTGGCCAGAGAGCTGTTAACAGCAGAGAATTTCAGGGAGCTTCACGGCAGCAAGAATGGGGCTTTCCAAATGGAAAGCAAGGCTAGTACCATCATGCCCCCATTACCATGGGCACAGGCAGCATACATCTCTGTGGTTTCTAACAAGTCAAAAGAACCACAGGGTACACACTGGTTGCTTCCCTGAATCAACTTCTCGAGGCAGGGTGTTCTGCGTCTTGTGAACGGCCTCACCAAGGAAGGCCCTAGCTAGGCCCATGGGCCCGTGCCTCTTCAAAAGCCTGCAGTGCTACAGGAAAAACTCTGCTTTAGTTGCAATGAGAATGCAAGCAGTGTTTCTCCTGATGGCAGTGTAACTTCAGGTAAGAGGTCTTAGATGGAAGAAGAAGCCTAGTGTTTTTCCTCTGTGCAGCTCAGTCTAAAGAATGAGTTCGACTTCCACGGCATGTTGGAACTTGCTAGAACGGTGCTCGTGAACTCGTGCGAGTGCTGTGAATCAAGATATGACAAGAAAGAGTGCAGTGTGTTGCCCATGACTCAGCAGACACAGAGGAACTCCGAGGGACCAATGGGCCTCGTTGTTGCTCAGCAGGCCTACAGGGGTGTGGAGATACTCAGGGATCTTGGAACAAAAATGATGCTCACCCGAGAGGCCTAGGAGTCCTGAAAAGGGTACTTCCTTTAAAGTAAAGGAGAACAGCGACTAAGAACTAATGGAAAGAGCTGAATGCCTCCCTTTCTGCAGGGCTACTCAGGGCCTTACCTCGAGGCAAGGACTCACGTTGAGATTCCCTTTAGCTCTAGAGCATGGCAAGGTGAGCCCCACCCCGGCCAAAGAAGCTCCGTGTGTAGCCAGAGAAAACTCATTTTCTTCCCACACCAATGTAGAGGGACCAGAGGCCTGTCAACAGCAGAGAATTTCAGGGAGCTTCCCGGCGGCAAGACTGGAGCTTTCCAAACGGAAAGCAAGGCTAGTACCATCATGCCCCCATTTCCATGGGCACAGGCAGCATACATCTCTGTGGTTTTTAACAAGTCCAATGAGACACAGAGTACACACTGTTTTCCTCCCTTAGTCAACTTCTCGAGGCAGGGTGTTCTGCATCTAGTGAACGGCCTCACCAAGGAAAGCCCAAGCTAGGCCTCTGGGCCCGTGCCTCTTCAAAAGTCTGCAGTGCTTCAGGAAAAACTGTGCTTTAGTTGCAATAGGAAGGCAAGTCGTCTTCTTCCTGGAGGCAGGGTGACTTCAGGTAGGAGGTCCTGGATGGAAGGAGAAGCCTAGTGTTTTTCTCTGTGCAGCTCAGACCAGGGAATGAGTGCGACTTCCACGGCATGTAGGAACTTGCTAGAACGGTGCTCGTGAACCTTGTATGAGTGCTGGCTTACTCAAGATGTCCCAATAAGAGTGCACTGTGTTGCCCTACACTCGGCATACACACTGTGAGTCGGAAAGCTACGGGCCTGGATATTGCTTAGAAGGGCCAGGGGAGCCTGAGGGTACTTGCTCTTCTTGCAGGGAATAGGGTTTCCAGGCGAGGCACCTAGGAGTCCTGAAAAGCGTACTGGCGTTAAAATGCTGCAGAGCGGCGACTACGGCCTCATGGAAACGGCTACACACCTCCGCTTCTGCATAGCATTTCAGGGCCTTACCTCGAGGCAAGTTCTCCCGTTGCTTGCACTGTGAGCGACACAGCATGTTAGGATGCTGTATTTCTCCTTGAATAGAGTGACTTCAGGAAAGAGGTCCTCGATAAATTCTAAGAAGAGTGTGTTCTCAGGGCAGCTCAGACGAGGGCAATCTCGAAAACTTGCAGGACATGTTGGACTGCCTAGAAATGTGGTTCTGATGCTGTTCGAGTGCTCTGGAAATATAGCTCTATTGAAGTAACGTACAGTGTGTTGCCAGAGACTCGGCAGACACAGAGGGCCTCCGAGGGTCGTATGGGAATCAATGCTGCTCAGCAGGCCCACAGGGGTGTGGAGGGCGTCAGTGATCTTGGAACAAAAATGATGCTCACCCGAAGGGCCTAGGAGTCCTGAAAAGGGTGCTTCCTTTAACATAAAGCGGAACCTCCACTAAGAGCTCATGGAAAGAGCTGCATGCCTCCCTTTCTGCAGGGCTACTCAGGGCCTTACCTCGAGGCAAGGACTCACGTTGAGATTCCCTTTAGCTCTAGAGCATGGCAAGGTGAGCCCCAACCGGGCCAATGAAGCTCCGTGTGTAGCCAGAGAAATCTCATTTTCTTCCCACACCCATGCCTACAGTGGCCAGAGAGCTGTTAACAGCAGAGAATTTCAGGGAGCTTCACGGCAGCAAGAATGGGGCTTTCCAAATGGAAAGCAAGGCTAGTACCATCATGCCCCCATTACCATGGGCACAGGCAGCATACATCTCTGTGGTTTCTAACAAGTCAAAAGAACCACAGGGTACACACTGGTTGCTTCCCTGAATCAACTTCTCGAGGCAGGGTGTTCTGCGTCTTGTGAACGGCCTCACCAAGGAAGGCCCTAGCTAGGCCCATGGGCCCGTGCCTCTTCAAAAGCCTGCAGTGCTACAGGAAAAACTCTGCTTTAGTTGCAATAAGAATGCAAGCAGTGTTTCTCCTGATGGCAGTGTAACTTCAGGTAAGAGGTCTTAGATGGAAGAAGAAGCCTAGTGTTTTTCCTCTGTGCAGCTCAGTCTAAAGAATGAGTTCGACTTCCACGGCATGTTGGAACTTGCTAGAACGGTGCTCGTGAACTCGTGCGAGTGCTGTGAATCAAGATATGACAAGAAAGAGTGCAGTGTGTTGCCCATGACTCAGCAGACACAGAGGAACTCCGAGGGACCAATGGGCCTCGTTGTTGCTCAGCAGGCCTACAGGGGTGTGGAGATACTCAGGGATCTTGGAACAAAAATGATGCTCACCCGAGAGGCCTAGGAGTCCTGAAAAGGGTACTTCCTTTAAAGTAAAGGAGAACAGCGACTAAGAACTAATGGAAAGAGCTGAATGCCTCCCTTTCTGCAGGGCTACTCAGGGCCTTACCTCGAGGCAAGGACTCACGTTGAGATTCCCTTTAGCTCTAGAGCATGGCAAGGTGAGCCCCACCCCGGCCAAAGAAGCTCCGTGTGTAGCCAGAGAAAACTCATTTTCTTCCCACACCAATGTAGAGGGACCAGAGGCCTGTCAACAGCAGAGAATTTCAGGGAGCTTCCCGGCGGCAAGACTGGAGCTTTCCAAACGGAAAGCAAGGCTAGTACCATCATGCCCCCATTTCCATGGGCACAGGCAGCATACATCTCTGTGGTTTTTAACAAGTCCAATGAGACACAGAGTACACACTGTTTTCCTCCCTTAATCAACTTCTCGAGGCAGGGTGTTCTGCATCTAGTGAACGGCCTCACCAAGGAAAGCCCAAGCTAGGCCTCTGGGCCCGTGCCTCTTCAAAAGTCTGCAGTGCTTCAGGAAAAACTGTGCTTTAGTTGCAATAGGAAGGCAAGTCGTCTTCTTCCTGGAGGCAGGGTGACTTCAGGTAGGAGGTCCTGGATGGAAGGAGAAGCCTAGTGTTTTTCTCTGTGCAGCTCAGACCAGGGAATGAGTGCGACTTCCACGGCATGTAGGAACTTGCTAGAACGGTGCTCGTGAACCTTGTATGAGTGCTGGCTTACTCAAGATGTCCCAATAAGAGTGCACTGTGTTGCCCTACACTCGGCATACACACTGTGAGTCGGAAAGCTACGGGCCTGGATATTGCTTAGAAGGGCCAGGGGAGCCTGAGGGTACTTGCTCTTCTTGCAGGGAATAGGGTTTCCAGGCGAGGCACCTAGGAGTCCTGAAAAGCGTACTGGCGTTAAAATGCTGCAGAGCGGCGACTACGGCCTCATGGAAACGGCTACACACCTCCGCTTCTGCATAGCATTTCAGGGCCTTACCTCGAGGCAAGTTCTCCCGTTGCTTGCACTGTGAGCGACACAGCATGTTAGGATGCTGTATTTCTCCTTGAATAGAGTGACTTCAGGAAAGAGGTCCTCGATAAATTCTAAGAAGAGTGTGTTCTCAGGGCAGCTCAGACGAGGGCAATCTCGAAAACTTGCAGGACATGTTGGACTGCCTAGAAATGTGGTTCTGATGCTGTTCGAGTGCTCTGGAAATATAGCTCTATTGAAGTAACGTACAGTGTGTTGCCAGAGACTCGGCAGACACAGAGGGCCTCCGAGGGTCGTATGGGAATCAATGCTGCTCAGCAGGCCCACAGGGGTGTGGAGGGCGTCAGTGATCTTGGAACAAAAATGATGCTCACCCGAAGGGCCTAGGAGTCCTGAAAAGGGTGCTTCCTTTAACATAAAGCGGAACCTCCACTAAGAGCTCATGGAAAGAGCTGCATGCCTCCCTTTCTGCAGGGCTACTCAGGGCCTTACCTCGAGGCAAGGACTCACGTTGAGATTCCCTTTAGCTCTAGAGCATGGCAAGGTGAGCCCCAACCGGGCCAATGAAGCTCCGTGTGTAGCCAGAGAAATCTCATTTTCTTCCCACACCCATGCCTACAGTGGCCAGAGAGCTGTTAACAGCAGAGAATTTCAGGGAGCTTCACGGCAGCAAGAATGGGGCTTTCCAAATGGAAAGCAAGGCTAGTACCATCATGCCCCCATTACCATGGGCACAGGCAGCATACATCTCTGTGGTTTCTAACAAGTCAAAAGAACCACAGGGTACACACTGGTTGCTTCCCTGAATCAACTTCTCGAGGCAGGGTGTTCTGCGTCTTGTGAACGGCCTCACCAAGGAAGGCCCTAGCTAGGCCCATGGGCCCGTGCCTCTTCAAAAGCCTGCAGTGCTACAGGAAAAACTCTGCTTTAGTTGCAATGAGAATGCAAGCAGTGTTTCTCCTGATGGCAGTGTAACTTCAGGTAAGAGGTCTTAGATGGAAGAAGAAGCCTAGTGTTTTTCCTCTGTGCAGCTCAGTCTAAAGAATGAGTTCGACTTCCACGGCATGTTGGAACTTGCTAGAACGGTGCTCGTGAACTCGTGCGAGTGCTGTGAATCAAGATATGACAAGAAAGAGTGCAGTGTGTTGCCCATGACTCAGCAGACACAGAGGAACTCCGAGGGACCAATGGGCCTCGTTGTTGCTCAGCAGGCCTACAGGGGTGTGGAGATACTCAGGGATCTTGGAACAAAAATGATGCTCACCCGAGAGGCCTAGGAGTCCTGAAAAGGGTACTTCCTTTAAAGTAAAGGAGAACAGCGACTAAGAACTAATGGAAAGAGCTGAATGCCTCCCTTTCTGCAGGGCTACTCAGGGCCTTACCTCGAGGCAAGGACTCACGTTGAGATTCCCTTTAGCTCTAGAGCATGGCAAGGTGAGCCCCACCCCGGCCAAAGAAGCTCCGTGTGTAGCCAGAGAAAACTCATTTTCTTCCCACACCAATGTAGAGGGACCAGAGGCCTGTCAACAGCAGAGAATTTCAGGGAGCTTCCCGGCGGCAAGACTGGAGCTTTCCAAACGGAAAGCAAGGCTAGTACCATCATGCCCCCATTTCCATGGGCACAGGCAGCATACATCTCTGTGGTTTTTAACAAGTCCAATGAGACACAGAGTACACACTGTTTTCCTCCCTTAATCAACTTCTCGAGGCAGGGTGTTCTGCATCTAGTGAACGGCCTCACCAAGGAAAGCCCAAGCTAGGCCTCTGGGCCCGTGCCTCTTCAAAAGTCTGCAGTGCTTCAGGAAAAACTGTGCTTTAGTTGCAATAGGAAGGCAAGTCGTCTTCTTCCTGGAGGCAGGGTGACTTCAGGTAGGAGGTCCTGGATGGAAGGAGAAGCCTAGTGTTTTTCTCTGTGCAGCTCAGACCAGGGAATGAGTGCGACTTCCACGGCATGTAGGAACTTGCTAGAACGGTGCTCGTGAACCTTGTATGAGTGCTGGCTTACTCAAGATGTCCCAATAAGAGTGCACTGTGTTGCCCTACACTCGGCATACACACTGTGAGTCGGAAAGCTACGGGCCTGGATATTGCTTAGAAGGGCCAGGGGAGCCTGAGGGTACTTGCTCTTCTTGCAGGGAATAGGGTTTCCAGGCGAGGCACCTAGGAGTCCTGAAAAGCGTACTGGCGTTAAAATGCTGCAGAGCGGCGACTACGGCCTCATGGAAACGGCTACACACCTCCGCTTCTGCATAGCATTTCAGGGCCTTACCTCGAGGCAAGTTCTCCCGTTGCTTGCACTGTGAGCGACACAGCATGTTAGGATGCTGTATTTCTCCTTGAATAGAGTGACTTCAGGAAAGAGGTCCTCGATAAATTCTAAGAAGAGTGTGTTCTCAGGGCAGCTCAGACGAGGGCAATCTCGAAAACTTGCAGGACATGTTGGACTGCCTAGAAATGTGGTTCTGATGCTGTTCGAGTGCTCTGGAAATATAGCTCTATTGAAGTAACGTACAGTGTGTTGCCAGAGACTCGGCAGACACAGAGGGCCTCCGAGGGTCGTATGGGAATCAATGCTGCTCAGCAGGCCCACAGGGGTGTGGAGGGCGTCAGTGATCTTGGAACAAAAATGATGCTCACCCGAAGGGCCTAGGAGTCCTGAAAAGGGTGCTTCCTTTAACATAAAGCGGAACCTCCACTAAGAGCTCATGGAAAGAGCTGCATGCCTCCCTTTCTGCAGGGCTACTCAGGGCCTTACCTCGAGGCAAGGACTCACGTTGAGATTCCCTTTAGCTCTAGAGCATGGCAAGGTGAGCCCCAACCGGGCCAATGAAGCTCCGTGTGTAGCCAGAGAAATCTCATTTTCTTCCCACACCCATGCCTACAGTGGCCAGAGAGCTGTTAACAGCAGAGAATTTCAGGGAGCTTCACGGCAGCAAGAATGGGGCTTTCCAAATGGAAAGCAAGGCTAGTACCATCATGCCCCCATTACCATGGGCACAGGCAGCATACATCTCTGTGGTTTCTAACAAGTCAAAAGAACCACAGGGTACACACTGGTTGCTTCCCTGAATCAACTTCTCGAGGCAGGGTGTTCTGCGTCTTGTGAACGGCCTCACCAAGGAAGGCCCTAGCTAGGCCCATGGGCCCGTGCCTCTTCAAAAGCCTGCAGTGCTACAGGAAAAACTCTGCTTTAGTTGCAATGAGAATGCAAGCAGTGTTTCTCCTGATGGCAGTGTAACTTCAGGTAAGAGGTCTTAGATGGAAGAAGAAGCCTAGTGTTTTTCCTCTGTGCAGCTCAGTCTAAAGAATGAGTTCGACTTCCACGGCATGTTGGAACTTGCTAGAACGGTGCTCGTGAACTCGTGCGAGTGCTGTGAATCAAGATATGACAAGAAAGAGTGCAGTGTGTTGCCCATGACTCAGCAGACACAGAGGAACTCCGAGGGACCAATGGGCCTCCTTGTTGCTCAGCAGGCCTACAGGGGTGTGGAGATACTCAGGGATCTTGGAACAAAAATGATGCTCACCCGAGAGGCCTAGGAGTCCTGAAAAGGGTACTTCCTTTAAAGTAAAGGAGAACAGCGACTAAGAACTAATGGAAAAGAGCTGAATGCCTCCCTTTCTGCAGGGCTACTCAGGGCCTTACCTCGAGGCAAGGACTCACGTTGAGATTCCCTTTAGCTCTAGAGCATGGCAAGGTGAGCCCCACCCCGGCCAAAGAAGCTCCGTGTGTAGCCAGAGAAAACTCATTTTCTTCCCACACCAATGTAGAGGGACCAGAGGCCTGTCAACAGCAGAGAATTTCAGGGAGCTTCCCGGCGGCAAGAATGGAGCTTTCCAAATGGAAAGCAAGGCTAGTACCATCATGCCCCCATTTCCATGGGCACAGGCAGCATACATCTCTGTGGTTTTTAACAAGTCCAATGAGACACAGAGTACACACTGTTTTCCTCCCTTAATCAACTTCTCGAGGCAGGGTGTTCTGCATCTAGTGAACGGCCTCACCAAGGAAAGCCCAAGCTAGGCCTCTGGGCCCGTGCCTCTTCAAAAGTCTGCAGTGCTTCAGGAAAAACTGTGCTTTAGTTGCAATAGGAAGGCAAGTCGTCTTCTTCCTGGAGGCAGGGTGACTTCAGGTAGGAGGTCCTGGATGGAAGGAGAAGCCTAGTGTTTTTCTCTGTGCAGCTCAGACCAGGGAATGAGTGCGACTTCCACGGCATGTAGGAACTTGCTAGAACGGTGCTCGTGAACCTTGTATGAGTGCTGGCTTACTCAAGATGTCCCAATAAGAGTGCACTGTGTTGCCCTACACTCGGCATACACACTGTGAGTCGGAAAGCTACGGGCCTGGATATTGCTTAGAAGGGCCAGGGGAGCCTGAGGGTACTTGCTCTTCTTGCAGGGAATAGGGTTTCCAGGCGAGGCACCTAGGAGTCCTGAAAAGCGTACTGGCGTTAAAATGCTGCAGAGCGGCGACTACGGCCTCATGGAAACGGCTACACACCTCCGCTTCTGCATAGCATTTCAGGGCCTTACCTCGAGGCAAGTTCTCCCGTTGCTTGCACTGTGAGCGACACAGCATGTTAGGATGCTGTATTTCTCCTTGAATAGAGTGACTTCAGGAAAGAGGTCCTCGATAAATTCTAAGAAGAGTGTGTTCTCAGGGCAGCTCAGACGAGGGCAATCTCGAAAACTTGCAGGACATGTTGGACTGCCTAGAAATGTGGTTCTGATGCTGTTCGAGTGCTCTGGAAATATAGCTCTATTGAAGTAACGTACAGTGTGTTGCCAGAGACTCGGCAGACACAGAGGGCCTCCGAGGGTCGTATGGGAATCAATGCTGCTCAGCAGGCCCACAGGGGTGTGGAGGGCGTCAGTGATCTTGGAACAAAAATGATGCTCACCCGAAGGGCCTAGGAGTCCTGAAAAGGGTGCTTCCTTTAACATAAAGCGGAACCTCCACTAAGAGCTCATGGAAAGAGCTGCATGCCTCCCTTTCTGCAGGGCTACTCAGGGCCTTACCTCGAGGCAAGGACTCACGTTGAGATTCCCTTTAGCTCTAGAGCATGGCAAGGTGAGCCCCAACCGGGCCAATGAAGCTCCGTGTGTAGCCAGAGAAATCTCATTTTCTTCCCACACCCATGCCTACAGTGGCCAGAGAGCTGTTAACAGCAGAGAATTTCAGGGAGCTTCACGGCAGCAAGAATGGGGCTTTCCAAATGGAAAGCAAGGCTAGTACCATCATGCCCCCATTACCATGGGCACAGGCAGCATACATCTCTGTGGTTTCTAACAAGTCAAAAGAACCACAGGGTACACACTGGTTGCTTCCCTGAATCAACTTCTCGAGGCAGGGTGTTCTGCGTCTTGTGAACGGCCTCACCAAGGAAGGCCCTAGCTAGGCCCATGGGCCCGTGCCTCTTCAAAAGCCTGCAGTGCTACAGGAAAAACTCTGCTTTAGTTGCAATGAGAATGCAAGCAGTGTTTCTCCTGATGGCAGTGTAACTTCAGGTAAGAGGTCTTAGATGGAAGAAGAAGCCTAGTGTTTTTCCTCTGTGCAGCTCAGTCTAAAGAATGAGTTCGACTTCCACGGCATGTTGGAACTTGCTAGAACGGTGCTCGTGAACTTGTGCGAGTGCTGTGAATCAAGATATGACAAGAAAGAGTGCAGTGTGTTGCCCATGACTCAGCAGACACAGAGGAACTCCGAGGGACCAATGGGCCTCCTTGTTGCTCAGCAGGCCTACAGGGGTGTGGAGATACTCAGGGATCTTGGAACAAAAATGATGCTCACCCGAGAGGCCTAGGAGTCCTGAAAAGGGTACTTCCTTTAAAGTAAAGGAGAACAGCGACTAAGAACTAATGGAAAAGAGCTGAATGCCTCCCTTTCTGCAGGGCTACTCAGGGCCTTACCTCGAGGCAAGGACTCACGTTGAGATTCCCTTTAGCTCTAGAGCATGGCAAGGTGAGCCCCACCCCGGCCAAAGAAGCTCCGTGTGTAGCCAGAGAAAACTCATTTTCTTCCCACACCAATGTAGAGGGACCAGAGGCCTGTCAACAGCAGAGAATTTCAGGGAGCTTCCCGGCGGCAAGAATGGAGCTTTCCAAACGGAAAGCAAGGCTAGTACCATCATGCCCCCATTTCCATGGGCACAGGCAGCATACATCTCTGTGGTTTTTAACAAGTCCAATGAGACACAGAGTACACAGTGTTTTCCTCCCTTAATCAACTTCTCGAGGCAGGGTGTTCTGCATCTAGTGAACGGCCTCACCAAGGAAAGCCCAAGCTAGGCCTCTGGGCCCGTGCCTCTTCAAAAGTCTGCAGTGCTTCAGGAAAAACTGTGCTTTAGTTGCAATAGGAAGGCAAGTCGTCTTCTTCCTGGAGGCAGGGTGACTTCAGGTAGGAGGTCCTGGATGGAAGGAGAAGCCTAGTGTTTTTCTCTGTGCAGCTCAGACCAGGGAATGAGTGCGACTTCCACGGCATGTAGGAACTTGCTAGAACGGTGCTCGTGAACCTTGTATGAGTGCTGGCTTACTCAAGATGTCCCAATAAGAGTGCACTGTGTTGCCCTACACTCGGCATACACACTGTGAGTCGGAAAGCTACGGGCCTGGATATTGCTTAGAAGGGCCAGGGGAGCCTGAGGGTACTTGCTCTTCTTGCAGGGAATAGGGTTTCCAGGCGAGGCACCTAGGAGTCCTGAAAAGCGTACTGGCGTTAAAATGCTGCAGAGCGGCGACTACGGCCTCATGGAAACGGCTACACACCTCCGCTTCTGCATAGCATTTCAGGGCCTTACCTCGAGGCAAGTTCTCCCGTTGCTTGCACTGTGAGCGACACAGCATGTTAGGATGCTGTATTTCTCCTTGAATAGAGTGACTTCAGGAAAGAGGTCCTCGATAAATTCTAAGAAGAGTGTGTTCTCAGGGCAGCTCAGACGAGGGCAATCTCGAAAACTTGCAGGACATGTTGGACTGCCTAGAAATGTGGTTCTGATGCTGTTCGAGTGCTCTGGAAATATAGCTCTATTGAAGTAACGTACAGTGTGTTGCCAGAGACTCGGCAGACACAGAGGGCCTCCGAGGGTCGTATGGAATCAATGCTGCTCAGCAGGCCCACAGGGGTGTGGAGGGCGTCAGTGATCTTGGAACAAAAATGATGCTCACCCGAAGGGCCTAGGAGTCCTGAAAAGGGTGCTTCCTTTAACATAAAGCGGAACCTCCACTAAGAGCTCATGGAAAGAGCTGCATGCCTCCCTTTCTGCAGGGCTACTCAGGGCCTTACCTCGAGGCAAGGACTCACGTTGAGATTCCCTTTAGCTCTAGAGCATGGCAAGGTGAGCCCCAACCGGGCCAATGAAGCTCCGTGTGTAGCCAGAGAAATCTCATTTTCTTCCCACACCCATGCCTACAGTGGCCAGAGAGCTGTTAACAGCAGAGAATTTCAGGGAGCTTCACGGCAGCAAGAATGGGGCTTTCCAAATGGAAAGCAAGGCTAGTACCATCATGCCCCCATTACCATGGGCACAGGCAGCATACATCTCTGTGGTTTCTAACAAGTCAAAAGAACCACAGGGTACACACTGGTTGCTTCCCTGAATCAACTTCTCGAGGCAGGGTGTTCTGCGTCTTGTGAACGGCCTCACCAAGGAAGGCCCTAGCTAGGCCCATGGGCCCGTGCCTCTTCAAAAGCCTGCAGTGCTACAGGAAAAACTCTGCTTTAGTTGCAATAAGAATGCAAGCAGTGTTTCTCCTGATGGCAGTGTAACTTCAGGTAAGAGGTCTTAGATGGAAGAAGAAGCCTAGTGTTTTTCCTCTGTGCAGCTCAGTCTAAAGAATGAGTTCGACTTCCACGGCATGTTGGAACTTGCTAGAACGGTGCTCGTGAACTCGTGCGAGTGCTGTGAATCAAGATATGACAAGAAAGAGTGCAGTGTGTTGCCCATGACTCAGCAGACACAGAGGAACTCCGAGGGACCAATGGGCCTCGTTGTTGCTCAGCAGGCCTACAGGGGTGTGGAGATACTCAGGGATCTTGGAACAAAATGATGCTCACCCGAGAGGCCTAGGAGTCCTGAAAAGGGTACTTCCTTTAAAGTAAAGGAGAACAGCGACTAAGAACTAATGGAAAGAGCTGAATGCCTCCCTTTCTGCAGGGCTACTCAGGGCCTTACCTCGAGGCAAGGACTCACGTTGAGATTCCCTTTAGCTCTAGAGCATGGCAAGGTGAGCCCCACCCCGGCCAAAGAAGCTCCGTGTGTAGCCAGAGAAAACTCATTTTCTTCCCACACCAATGTAGAGGGACCAGAGGCCTGTCAACAGCAGAGAATTTCAGGGAGCTTCCCGGCGGCAAGACTGGAGCTTTCCAAACGGAAAGCAAGGCTAGTACCATCATGCCCCCATTTCCATGGGCACAGGCAGCATACATCTCTGTGGTTTTTAACAAGTCCAATGAGACACAGAGTACACACTGTTTTCCTCCCTTAATCAACTTCTCGAGGCAGGGTGTTCTGCATCTAGTGAACGGCCTCACCAAGGAAAGCCCAAGCTAGGCCTCTGGGCCCGTGCCTCTTCAAAAGTCTGCAGTGCTTCAGGAAAAACTGTGCTTTAGTTGCAATAGGAAGGCAAGTCGTCTTCTTCCTGGAGGCAGGGTGACTTCAGGTAGGAGGTCCTGGATGGAAGGAGAAGCCTAGTGTTTTTCTCTGTGCAGCTCAGACCAGGGAATGAGTGCGACTTCCACGGCATGTAGGAACTTGCTAGAACGGTGCTCGTGAACCTGTATGAGTGCTGGCTTACTCAAGATGTCCCAATAAGAGTGCACTGTGTTGCCCTACACTCGGCATACACACTGTGAGTCGGAAAGCTACGGGCCTGGATATTGCTTAGAAGGGCCAGGGGAGCCTGAGGGTACTTGCTCTTCTTGCAGGGAATAGGGTTTCCAGGCGAGGCACCTAGGAGTCCTGAAAAGCGTACTGGCGTTAAAATGCTGCAGAGCGGCGACTACGGCCTCATGGAAACGGCTACACACCTCCGCTTCTGCATAGCATTTCAGGGCCTTACCTCGAGGCAAGTTCTCCCGTTGCTTGCACTGTGAGCGACACAGCATGTTAGGATGCTGTATTTCTCCTTGAATAGAGTGACTTCAGGAAAGAGGTCCTCGATAAATTCTAAGAAGAGTGTGTCTCAGGGCAGCTCAGACGAGGGCAATCTCGAAAACTTGCAGGACATGTTGGACTGCCTAGAAATGTGGTTCTGATGCTGTTCGAGTGCTCTGGAAATATAGCTCTATTGAAGTAACGTACAGTGTGTTGCCAGAGACTCGGCAGACACAGAGGGCCTCCGAGGGTCGTATGGGAATCAATGCTGCTCAGCAGGCCCACAGGGGTGTGGAGGGCGTCAGTGATCTTGGAACAAAAATGATGCTCACCCGAAGGGCCTAGGAGTCCTGAAAAGGGTGCTTCTTTAACATAAAGCGGAACCTCCACTAAGAGCTCATGGAAAGAGCTGCATGCCTCCCTTTCTGCAGGGCTACTCAGGGCCTTACCTCGAGGCAAGGACTCACGTTGAGATTCCCTTTAGCTCTAGAGCATGGCAAGGTGAGCCCCAACCGGGCCAATGAAGCTCCGTGTGTAGCCAGAGAAATCTCATTTTCTTCCCACACCCATGCCTACAGTGGCCAGAGAGCTGTTAACAGCAGAGAATTTCAGGGAGCTTCACGGCAGCAAGAATGGGGCTTTCCAAATGGAAAGCAAGGCTAGTACCATCATGCCCCCATTTCCATGGGCACAGGCAGCATACATCTCTGTGGTTTTTAACAAGTCCAATGAGACACAGAGTACACACTGTTTTCCTCCCTTAATCAACTTCTCGAGGCAGGGTGTTCTGCATCTAGTGAACGGCCTCACCAAGGAAAGCCCAAGCTAGGCCCTCTGGGCCCGTGCCTCTTCAAAAGTCTGCAGTGCTTCAGGAAAAACTGTGCTTTAGTTGCAATAGGAAGGCAAGTCGTCTTCTTCCTGGAGGCAGGGTGACTTCAGGTAGGAGGTCCTGGATGGAAGGAGAAGCCTAGTGTTTTTCTCTGTGCAGCTCAGACCAGGGAATGAGTGCGACTTCCACGGCATGTAGGAACTTGCTAGAACGGTGCTCGTGAACCTTGTATGAGTGCTGGCTTACTCAAGATGTCCCAATAAGAGTGCACTGTGTTGCCCTACACTCGGCATACACACTGTGAGTCGGAAAGCTACGGGCCTGGATATTGCTTAGAAGGGCCAGGGGAGCCTGAGGGTACTTGCTCTTCTTGCAGGGAATAGGGTTTCCAGGCGAGGCACCTAGGAGTCCTGAAAAGCGTACTGGCGTTAAAATGCTGCAGAGCGGCGACTAACGGCCTCATGGAAACGGCTACACACCTCCGCTTCTGCATAGCATTTCAGGGCCTTACCTCGAGGCAAGTTCTCCCGTTGCTTGCACTGTGAGCGACACAGCATGTTAGGATGCTGTATTTCTCCTTGAATAGAGTGACTTCAGGAAAGAGGTCCTCGATAAATTCTAAGAAGAGTGTGTTCTCAGGGCAGCTCAGACGAGGGCAATCTCGAAAACTTGCAGGACATGTTGGACTGCCTAGAAATGTGGTTCTGATGCTGTTCGAGTGCTCTGGAAATATAGCTCTATTGAAGTAACGTACAGTGTGTTGCCAGAGACTCGGCAGACACAGAGGGCCTCCGAGGGTCGTATGGGAATCAATGCTGCTCAGCAGGCCCACAGGGGTGTGGAGGGCGTCAGTGATCTTGGAACAAAAATGATGCTCACCCGAAGGGCCTAGGAGTCCTGAAAAGGGTGCTTCCTTTAACATAAAGCGGAACCTCCACTAAGAGCTCATGGAAAGAGCTGCATGCCTCCCTTTCTGCAGGGCTACTCAGGGCCTTACCTCGAGGCAAGGACTCACGTTGAGATTCCCTTTAGCTCTAGAGCATGGCAAGGTGAGCCCCAACCGGGCCAATGAAGCTCCGTGTGTAGCCAGAGAAATCTCATTTTCTTCCCACACCCATGCCTACAGTGGCCAGAGAGCTGTTAACAGCAGAGAATTTCAGGGAGCTTCACGGCAGCAAGAATGGGGCTTTCCAAATGGAAAGCAAGGCTAGTACCATCATGCCCCCATTACCATGGGCACAGGCAGCATACATCTCTGTGGTTTCTAACAAGTCAAAAGAACCACAGGGTACACACTGGTTGCTTCCCTGAATCAACTTCTCGAGGCAGGGTGTTCTGCGTCTTGTGAACGGCCTCACCAAGGAAGGCCCTAGCTAGGCCCATGGGCCCGTGCCTCTTCAAAAGCCTGCAGTGCTACAGGAAAACTCTGCTTTAGTTGCAATAAGAATGCAAGCAGTGTTTCTCCTGATGGCAGTGTAACTTCAGGTAAGAGGTCTTAGATGGAAGAAGAAGCCTAGTGTTTTTCCTCTGTGCAGCTCAGTCTAAAGAATGAGTTCGACTTCCACGGCATGTTGGAACTTGCTAGAACGGTGCTCGTGAACTCGTGCGAGTGCTGTGAATCAAGATATGACAAGAAAGAGTGCAGTGTGTTGCCCATGACTCAGCAGACACAGAGGAACTCCGAGGGACCAATGGGCCTCGTTGTTGCTCAGCAGGCCTACAGGGGTGTGGAGATACTCAGGGATCTTGGAACAAAATGATGCTCACCCGAGAGGCCTAGGAGTCCTGAAAAGGGTACTTCCTTTAAAGTAAAGGAGAACAGCGACTAAGAACTAATGGAAAGAGCTGAATGCCCTCCTTTCTGCAGGGCTACTCAGGGCCTTACCTCGAGGCAAGGACTCACGTTGAGATTCCCTTTAGCTCTAGAGCATGGCAAGGTGAGCCCCACCCCGGCCAAAGAAGCTCCGTGTGTAGCAGAGAAAACTCTTTTTCTTCCCACACCAATGTAGAGGGACCAGAGGCCTGTCAACAGCAGAGAATTTCAGGGAGCTTCCCGGCGGCAAGACTGGAGCTTTCCAAACGGAAAGCAAGGCTAGTACCATCATGCCCCCATTTCATGGGCACAGGCAGCATACATCTCTGTGGTTTTTAACAAGTCCAATGAGACACAGAGTACACACTGTTTTCCTCCCTTAATCAACTTCTCGAGGCAGGGTGTTCTGCATCTAGTGAACGGCCTCACCAAGGAAAGCCCAAGCTAGGCCTCTGGGCCCGTGCCTCTTCAAAAGTCTGCAGTGCTTCAGGAAAAACTGTGCTTTAGTTGCAATAGGAAGGCAAGTCGTCTTCTTCCTGGAGGCAGGGTGACTTCAGGTAGGAGGTCCTGGATGGAAGGAGAAGCCTAGTGTTTTTCTCTGTGCAGCTCAGACCAGGGAATGAGTGCGACTTCCACGGCATGTAGGAACTTGCTAGAACGGTGCTCGTGAACCTGTATGAGTGCTGGCTTACTCAAGATGTCCCAATAAGAGTGCACTGTGTTGCCCTACACTCGGCATACACACTGTGAGTCGGAAAGCTACGGGCCTGGATATTGCTTAGAAGGGCCAGGGGAGCCTGAGGGTACTTGCTCTTCTTGCAGGGAATAGGGTTTCCAGGCGAGGCACCTAGGAGTCCTGAAAAGCGTACTGGCGTTAAAATGCTGCAGAGCGGCGACTACGGCCTCATGGAAACGGCTACACACCTCCGCTTCTGCATAGCATTTCAGGGCCCTTACCTCGAGGCAAGTTCTCCCGTTGCTTGCACTGTGAGCGACACAGCATGTTAGGATGCTGTATTTCTCCTTGAATAGAGTGACTTCAGGAAAGAGGTCCTCGATAAATTCTAAGAAGAGTGTGTTCTCAGGGCAGCTCAGACGAGGGCAATCTCGAAAACTTGCAGGACATGTTGGACTGCCTAGAAATGTGGTTCTGATGCTGTTCGAGTGCTCTGGAAATATAGCTCTATTGAAGTAACGTACAGTGTGTTGCCAGAGACTCGGCAGACACAGAGGGCCTCCGAGGGTCGTATGGGAATCAATGCTGCTCAGCAGGCCCACAGGGTGTGGAGGGCGTCAGTGATCTTGGAACAAAATGATGCTCACCCGAAGGGCCTAGGAGTCCTGAAAAGGGTGCTTCCTTTAACATAAAGCGGAACCTCCACTAAGAGCTCATGGAAAGAGCTGCATGCCTCCCTTTCTGCAGGGCTACTCAGGGCCTTACCTCGAGGCAAGGACTCACGTTGAGATTCCCTTTAGCTCTAGAGCATGGCAAGGTGAGCCCCAACCGGGCCAATGAAGCTCCGTGTGTAGCCAGAGAAATCTCATTTTCTTCCCACACCCATGCCTACAGTGGCCAGAGAGCTGTTAACAGCAGAGAATTTCAGGGAGCTTCACGGCAGCAAGAATGGGGCTTTCCAAATGGAAAGCAAGGCTAGTACCATCATGCCCCCATTACCATGGGCACAGGCAGCATACACCTCTGTGGTTTCTAACAAGTCAAAAGAACCACAGGGTACACACTGGTTGCTTCCCTGAATCAACTTCTCGAGGCAGGGTGTTCTGCGTCTTGTGAACGGCCTCACCAAGGAAGGCCCTAGCTAGGCCCATGGGCCCGTGCCTCTTCAAAAGCCTGCAGTGCTACAGGAAAAACTCTGCTTTAGTTGCAATAAGAATGCAAGCAGTGTTTCCTCCTGATGGCAGTGTAACTTCAGGTAAGAGGTCTTAGATGGAAGAAGAAGCCTAGTGTTTTTCCTCTGTGCAGCTCAGTCTAAAGAATGAGTTCGACTTCCACGGCATGTTGGAACTTGCTAGAACGGTGCTCGTGAACTCGTGCGAGTGCTGTGAATCAAGATATGACAAGAAAGAGTGCAGTGTGTTGCCCATGACTCAGCAGACACAGAGGAACTCCGAGGGACCAATGGGCCTCGTTGTTGCTCAGCAGGCCTACAGGGGTGTGGAGATACTCAGGGATCTTGGAACAAAAATGATGCTCACCCGAGAGGCCTAGGAGTCCTGAAAAGGGTACTTCCTTTAAAGTAAAGGAGAACAGCGACTAAGAACTAATGGAAAGAGCTGAATGCCTCCCTTTCTGCAGGGCTACTCAGGGCCTTACCTCGAGGCAAGGACTCACGTTGAGATTCCCTTTAGCTCTAGAGCATGGCAAGGTGAGCCCCACCCCGGCCAAAGAAGCTCCGTGTGTAGCCAGAGAAAACTCATTTTCTTCCCACACCAATGTAGAGGGACCAGAGGCCTGTCAACAGCAGAGAATTTCAGGGAGCTTCCCGGCGGCAAGAATGGAGCTTTCCAAACGGAAAGCAAGGCTAGTACCATCATGCCCCCATTTCCATGGGCACAGGCAGCATACATCTCTGTGGTTTTTAACAAGTCCAATGAGACACAGAGTACACACTGTTTTCCTCCCTTAATCAACTTCTCGAGGCAGGGTGTTCTGCATCTAGTGAACGGCCTCACCAAGGAAAGCCCAAGCTAGGCCTCTGGGCCCGTGCCTCTTCAAAAGTCTGCAGTGCTTCAGGAAAAAACTGTGCTTTAGTTGCAATAGGAAGGCAAGTCGTCTTCTTCCTGGAGGCAGGGTGACTTCAGGTAGGAGGTCCTGGATGGAAGGAGAAGCCTAGTGTTTTTCTCTGTGCAGCTCAGACCAGGGAATGAGTGCGACTTCCACGGCATGTAGGAACTTGCTAGAACGGTGCTCGTGAACCTTGTATGAGTGCTGGCTTACTCAAGATGTCCCAATAAGAGTGCACTGTGTTGCCCTACACTCGGCATACACACTGTGAGTCGGAAAGCTACGGGCCTGGATATTGCTTAGAAGGGCCAGGGGAGCCTGAGGGTACTTGCTCTTCTTGCAGGGAATAGGGTTTCCAGGCGAGGCACCTAGGAGTCCTGAAAGCGTACTGGCGTTAAAATGCAGAGCGGCGACTACGGCCTCATGGAAACGGCTACACACCTCCGCTTCTGCATAGCATTTCAGGGCCTTACCTCGAGGCAAGTTCTCCCGTTGCTTGCACTGTGAGCGAATGCTGTATTTCTCCTTGAATAGAGTGACTTCAGGAAAGAGGTCCTCGATAAATTCTAAGAAGAGTGTGTTCTCAGGGCAGCTCAGACGAGGGCAATCTCGAAAACTTGCAGGACATGTTGGACTTGCCTAGAAATGTGGTTCTGATGCTGTTCGAGTGCTCTGGAAATATAGCTCTATTGAAGTAAACGTACAGTGTGTTGCCAGAGACTCGGCAGACACAGAGGGCCTCCGAGGGTCGTATGGGAATCAATGCTGCTCAGCAGGCCCACAGGGTGTGGAGGGCGTCAAGTGATCTTGGGAACAAAAATGATGCTCACCCGAAGGGCCTAGGAGTCCTGAAAAGGGTGCTTCCTTTAACATAAAGCGGAACCTCCACTAAGAGCTCATGGAAAGAGCTGCATGCCTCCCTTTCTGCAGGGCTACTCAGGGCCTTACCTCGAGGCAAGGACTCACGTTGAGATTCCCTTTAGCTCTAGAGCATGGCAAGGTGAGCCCCAACCGGGCCAATGAAGCTCCGTGTGTAGCCAGAGAAATCTCATTTTCTTCCCACACCCATGCCTACAGTGGCCAGAGAGCTGTTAACAGCAGAGAATTTCAGGGAGCTTCACGGCAGCAAGAATGGGGCTTTCCAAATGGAAAGCAAGGCTAGTACCATCATGCCCCCATTACCATGGGCACAGGCAGCATACATCTCTGTGGTTTCTAACAAGTCAAAAGAACCACAGGGTACACACTGGTTGCTTCCCTGAATCAACTTCTCGAGGCAGGGTGTTCTGCGTCTTGTGAACGGCCTCACCAAGGAAGGCCCTAGCTAGGCCATGGGCCCGTGCCTCTTCAAAAGCCTGCAGTGCTACAGGAAAAACTCTGCTTTAGTTGCAATAAGAATGCAAGCAGTGTTTCTCCTGGAGGCAGTGTAACTTCAGGTAAGAGGTCTTAGATGGAAGAAGAAAGCCTAGTGTTTTTCCTCTGTGCAGCTCAGTCTAAAGAATGAGTTTCGACTTCCACGGCATGTTGGAACTTGCTAGAACGGTGCTCGTGAACTCGTGCGAGTGCTGTGAATCAAGATATGACAAGAAAGAGTGCAGTGTGTTGCCCATGACTCAGCAGACACAGAGGAACTCCGAGGGACCAATGGCCTCGTTGTTGCTCAGCAGGCCTACAGGGGTGTGGAGATACTCAGGGATCTTGGAACAAAATGATGCTCACCCGAGAGGCCTAGGAGTCCTGAAAAGGGTACTTCCTTTAAAGTAAAGGAGAACAGCGACTAAGAACTAATGGAAAGAGCTGAATGCCTCCCTTTCTGCAGGGCTACTCAGGGCCTTACCTCGAGGCAAGGACTCACGTTGAGATTCCCTTTAGCTCTAGAGCATGGCAAGGTGAGCCCCACCCCGGCCAAAGAAGCTCCGTGTGTAGCCAGAGAAAACTCATTTTCTTCCCACACCAATGTAGAGGGACAGAGGCCTGTCAACAGCAGAGAATTTCAGGGAGCTTCCCGGCGGCAAGACTGGAGCTTTCCAAACGGAAAGCAAGGCTAGTACCATCATGCCCCCATTTCCATGGGCACAGGCAGCATACATCTCTGTGGTTTTTAACAAGTCCAATGAGACACAGAGTACACACTGTTTTCCTCCCTTAATCAACTTCTCGAGGCAGGGTGTTCTGCATCTAGTGAACGGCCTCACCAAGGAAAGCCCCAAGCTAGGCCTCTGGGCCCGTGCCTCTTCAAAAGTCTGCAGTGCTTCAGGAAAAACTGTGCTTTAGTTGCAATAGGAAGGCAAGTCGTCTTCTTCCTGGAGGCAGGGTGACTTCAGGTAGGAGGTCCTGGATGGAAGGAGAAGCCTAGGTGTTTTTCTCTGTGCAGCTCAGACCAGGGAATGAGTGCGACTTCCACGGCATGTAGGAACTTGCTAGAACGGTGCTCGTGAACCTTGTATGAGTGCTGGCTTACTCAAGATGTCCCCAATAAGAGTGCACTGTGTTGCCCTACACTCGGCATACACACTGTGAGTCGGAAAGCTACGGGCCTGGATATTGCTTAGAAGGGCCAGGGGAGCCTGAGGGTACTTGCTCTTCTTGCAGGGAATAGGGTTTCCAGAGCGAGGCACCTAGGAGTCCTGAAAAGCCGTACTGGCGTTAAAATGCTGCAGAGCGGCGACTACGGCCTCATGGAAACGGCTACACACCTCCGCTTCTGCCATAGCATTTCAGGGCCTTACCTCGAGGCAAGTTCTCCCGTTGCTTGCACTGTGAGCGACACAGCATGTTAGGATGCTGTATTTCTCCTTGAATAGAGTGACTTCAGGGAAAGAGGTCCTCGATAAATTCTAAGAAGAGTGTGTTCTCAGGGCAGCTCAGACGAGGGCAATCTCGAAAAACTTGCAGGACATGTTGGACTGCCTAGAAATGTGGTTCTGATGCTGTTCGAGTGCTCTGGAAATATAGCTCTATTGAAGTAACGTACAGTGTGTTGCCAGAGACTCCGGCAGACACAGAGGGCCTCCGAGGGTCGTATGGGAATCAATGCTGCTCAGCAGGCCCACAGGGGTGTGGAGGGCGTCAGTGATCTTGGAACAAAAATGATGCTCACCCGAAGGGCCTAGGAGTCCTGAAAAGGGTGCTTCCCTTTAACATAAAGCGGAACCTCCACTAAGAGCTCATGGAAAGAGCTGCATGCCTCCCTTTCTGCAGGGCTACTCAGGGCCTTACCTCGAGGCAAGGACTCACGTTGAGATTCCCTTTAGCTCTAGAGCATGGCAAGGTGAGCCCCAACCGGGCCAATGAAGCTCCGTGTGTAGCCAGAGAAATCTCATTTTCTTCCCACACCCATGCCTACAGTGCCAGAGAGCTGTTAACAGCAGAGAATTTCAGGGAGCTTCACGGCAGCAAGAATGGGGCTTTCCAAATGGAAAGCAAGGCTAGTACCATCATGCCCCCATTACCATGGGCACAGGCAGCATACATCTCTGTGGTTTCTAACAAGTCAAAAGAACCACAGGGTACACACTGGTTGCTTCCTGAATCAACTTCTCGAGGCAGGGTGTTCTGCGTCTTGTGAACGGCCTCACCAAGGAAGGCCCTAGCTAGGCCCATGGGCCCGTGCCTCTTCAAAAGCCTGCAGTGCTACAGGAAAAACTCTGCTTTAGTTGCAATGAGAATGCAAGCAGTGTTTCTCCTGATGGCAGTGTAACTTCAGGTAAGAGGTCTTAGATGGAAGAAGAAGCCTAGTGTTTTTCCTCTGTGCAGCTCAGTCTAAAGAATGAGTTCGACTTCCACGGCATGTTGGAACTTGCTAGAACGGTGCTCGTGAACTTGTGCGAGTGCTGTGAATCAAGATATGACAAGAAAGAGGTGCAGTGTGTTGCCCATGACTCAGCAGACACAGAGGAACTCCGAAGGGACCAATGGGCCTCCTTGTTGCTCAGCAGGCCTACAGGGTGTGGAGATACTCAGGGATCTTGGAAACAAAATGATGCTCACCCGAGAGGCCTAGGAGTCCTGAAAAGGGTACTTCCTTTAAAGTAAAGGAGAACAGCGACTAAGAACTAATGGAAAAGAGCTGAATGCCTCCCTTTCTGCAGGGCTACTCAGGGCCTTACCTCGAGGCAAGGACTCACGTTGAGATTCCCTTTAGCTCTAGAGCATGGCAAGGTGAGCCCCACCCCGGCCAAAGAAGCTCCGTGTGTAGCCAGAGAAAACTCATTTTCTTCCCACACCAATGTAGAGGGACCAGAGGCCTGTCAACAGCAGAGAATTTCAGGGAGCTTCCCGGCGGCAAGAATGGAGCTTTCCAAACGGAAAGCAAGGCTAGTACCATCATGCCCCCAATTCCATGGGCACAGGCAGCATACATCTCTGTGGTTTTTAACAAGTCCAATGAGACACAGAGTACACAGTGTTTTCCTCCCTTAATCAACTTCTCGAGGCAGGGTGTTCTGCATCTAGTGAACGGCCTCACCAAGGAAAGCCCAAGCTAGGCCTCTGGGCCCGTGCCTCTTCAAAAGTCTGCAGTGCTTCAGAAAACTGTGCTTTAGTTGCAATAGGAAGGCAAGTCGTCTTCTTCCTGGAGGCAGGGTGACTTCAGGAAGGAGGTCCTGGATGGAAGGGAGAAGCTAGTGTTTTTCTCTGTGCAGCTCAGACCAGGGAATGAGTGCGACTTCCACGGCATGTAGGAACTTGCTAGAACGGTGCTCGTGAACCTTGTATGAGTGCTGCTTACTCAAGATGTACCAATAAGAGTGCACTGTGTTGCCCTACACTCGGCATACACACTGTGAGTCGGAAAGCTACGGGCCTGGATATTGCTTAGAAGGGCCAGGGGAGCCTGAGGGTACTTGCTCTTCTTGCAGGGAATAGGGTTTCCAGGCGAGGCACCTAGGAGTCCTGAAAAGCGTACTGGCGTTAAAATGCTGCAGAGCGGCGACTACGGCCTCATGGAAACGGCTACACACCTCCGCTTCTGCATAGCATTTCAGGGCCTTACCTCGAGGCAAGTTCTCCCGTTGCTTGCACTGTGAGCGACACAGCATGTTAGGATGCTGTATTTCTCCTTGAATAGAGTGACTTCAGGAAAGAGGTCCTCGATAAATTCTAAGAAGAGTGTGTTCTCAGGGCAGCTCAGACGAGGGCAATCTCGAAAACTTGCAGGACATGTTGGACTGCCTAGAAATGTGGTTCTGATGCTGTTCGAGTGCTCTGGAAATATAGCTCTATTGAAGTAACGTACAGTGTGTTGCCAGAGACTCGGCAGACACAGAGGGCCTCCGAGGGTCGTATGGGAATCAATGCTGCTCAGCAGGCCCACAGGGGTGTGGAGGGCGTCAGTGATCTTGGAACAAAAATGATGCTCACCCGAAGGGCCTAGGAGTCCTGAAAAGGGTGCTTCCTTAACATAAAGCGGAACCTCCACTAAGAGCTCATGGAAAGAGCTGCATGCCTCCCTTTCTGCAGGGCTACTCAGGGCCTTACCTCGAGGCAAGGACCCACGTTGAGATTCCCTTTAGCTCTAGAGCATGGCAAGGTGAGCCCCAACCGGGCCAATGAAGCTCCGTGTGTAGCCAGAGAAATCTCATTTTCCTTCCCACACCCATGCCTACAGTGGCCAGAGAGCTGTTAACAGCAGAGAATTTCAGGGAGCTTCACGGCAGCAAGAAGGGGGCTTTCCAAATGGAAAGCAAGGCTAGTACCATCATGCCCCCATTACCATGGGCACAGGCAGCATACATCTCTGTGGTTTCTAACAAGTCAAAAGAACCACAGGGTACACACTGGTTGCTTCCCTGAATCAACTTCTCGAGGCAGGGTGTTCTGCGTCTTGTGAACGGCCTCACCAAGGAAGGCCCTAGCTAGGCCCATGGGCCCGTGCCTCTTCAAAAGCCTGCAGTGCTACAGGAAAAACTCTGCTTTAGTTGCAATAAGAATGCAAGCAGTGTTTCTCCTGATGGCAGTGTAACTTTCAGGTAAGAGGTCTTAGATGGAAGAAGAAGCCTAGTGTTTTTCCTCTGTGCAAGCTCAGTCTAAAGAATGAGTTCGACTTCCACGGCATGTTGGAACTTGCTAGAACGGTGCTCGTGAACTCGTGCGAGTGCTGTGAATCAAGAATGACAAGAAAGAGTGCAGTGTGTTGCCCATGACTCAGCAGACACAGAGGAACTCCGAGGGACCAATGGGCCTCGTTGTTGCTCAGCAGGCCTACAGGGGTGTGGAGATACTCAGGGATCTTGGAACAAAAATGATGCTCACCCGAGAGGCCTAGGAGTCCTGAAAAGGGTACTTCCTTTAAAGTAAAGGAGAAACAGCGACTAAGAACTAATGGAAAGAGCTGAATGCCTCCCTTTCTGCAGGGCTACTCAGGGCCTTACCTCGAGGCAAGGACTCACGTTTGAGATTCCCTTTAGCTCTAGAGCATGGCAAGGTGAGCCCCACCCCGGCCAAAGAAGCTCCGTGTGTAGCCAGAGAAAACTCATTTTCTTCCCACACCAATGTAGAGGGACCAGAGGCCTGTCAACAGCAGAGAATTTCAGGGAGCTTCCCGGCGCAAGACTGGAGCTTTCCAAACGGAAAGCAAGGCTAGTACCATCATGCCCCCATTTCCATGGGCACAGGCAGCATACATCTCTGTGGTTTTTAACAAGTCCAATGAGACACAGAGTACACACTGTTTTCCCCCTTAATCAACTTCTCGAGGCAGGGTGTTCTGCATCTAGTGAACGGCCTCACCAAGGAAAGCCCAAGCTAGGCCTCTGGGCCCGTGCCTCTTCAAAAGTCTGCAGTGCTTCAGGAAAAACTGTGCTTTAGTTGCAATAGGAAGGCAAGTCGTCTTCCTTCCTGAGGCAGGGTGACTTCAGGTAGGAGGTCCTGGATGGAAGGAGAAGCCTAGTGTTTTCTCTGTGCAGCTCAGACCAGGGAATGAGTGCGACTTCCACGGCATGTAGGAACTTGCTAGAACGGTGCTCGTGAACCTGTATGAGTGCTGGCTTACTCAAGATGTCCCAATAAGAGTGCACTGTGTTGCCCCTACACTCGGCATACACACTGTGAGTCGGAAAGCTACGGGCCTGGATATTGCTTAGAAGGGCCAGGGGAGCCTGAGGGTACTTGCTCTTCTTGCAGGGAATAGGGTTTCCAGGCGAGGCACCAGGAGTCCTGAAAAGCGTACTGGCGTTAAATGCTGCAGAGCGGCGACTACGGCCTCATGGAAACGGCTACACACCTCCGCTTCTGCATAGCATTTCAGGGCCTTACCTCGAGGCAAGTTCTCCCGTTGCTTGCACTGTGAGCGACACAGCATGTTAGGATGCTGTATTTCTCCTTGAATAGAGTGACTTCAGGAAAGAGGGTCCTCGATAAATTCTAAGAAGAGTGTGTTCTCAGGGCAGCTCAGACGAGGGCAATCTCGAAAACTTGCAGGACATGTTGGACTGCCTAGAAATGTGGTTCTGATGCTGTTCGAGTGCTCTGGAAATATAGCTCTATTGAAGTAACGTACAGTGTGTTGCCAGAGACTCGGCAGACACAGAGGGCCTCCGAGGGTCGTATGGGAATCAATGCTGCTCAGCAGGCCCACAGGGGTGTGGAGGGCGTCAGTGATCTTGGAACAAAAATGATGCTCACCCGAAGGGCCTAGGAGTCCTGAAAAGGGTGCTTCCTTTAACATAAAGCGGAACCTCCACTAAGAGCTCATGGAAAGAGCTGCATGCCTCCCTTTCTGCAGGGCTACTCAGGGCCTTACCTCGAGGCAAGGACTCACGTTGAGATTCCCTTTAGCTCTAGAGCATGGCAAGGTTGAGCCCCAACCGGGCCAATGAAGCTCCGTGTGTAGCCAGAGAAATCTCATTTTCTTCCCACACCCATGCCTACAGTGGCCAGAGAGCTGTTAACAGCAGAGAATTTCAGGGAGCTTCACGGCAGCAAGAATGGGCTTCCAAATGGAAAGCAAGGCTAGTACCATCATGCCCCCATTTCCATGGGCACAGCAGCATACATCTCTGTGGTTTTTAACAAGTCCAATGAGACACAGAGTACACACTGTTTTCCTCCCTAATCAACTTCTCGAGGCAGGGTGTTCTGCATCTAGTGAACGGCCTCACCAAGGAAAGCCCAAGCTAGGCCTCTGGGCCCGTGCCTCTTCAAAAGGTCTGCAGTGCTTCAGGAAAAACTGTGCTTTAGTTGCAATAGGAAGGCAAGTCGTCTTCTTCCTGGAGGCAGGGTGACTTCAGGTAGGAGGTCCTGGATGGAAGGAGAAGCCTAGTGTTTTTCTCTGTGCAAGCTCAGACCAGGGAATGAGTGCGACTTCCACGGCATGTAGGAACTTGCTAGAACGGTGCTCGTGAACCTTGTATGAGTGCTGGCTTACTCAAGATGTCCCAATAAGAGTGCACTGTGTTGCCCTACACTCGGCATACACACTGTGAGTCGGAAAGCTACGGGCCTGGATATTGCTTAGAAGGGCCAGGGGAGCCTGAGGGTACTTGCTCTTCTTGCAGGGAATAGGGTTTCCAGGCGAGGCACCTAGGAGTCCTGAAAAGCGTACTGGCGTTAAAATGCTGCAGAGCGGCGACTACGGCCTCATGGAAACGGCTACACACCTCCGCTTCTGCATAGCATTTCAGGGCCTTACCTCGAGGCAAGTTCTCCCGTTGCTTGCACTGTGAGCGACACAGCATGTTAGGATGCTGTATTTCTCCTTGAATAGAGTGACTTCAGGAAAGAGGTCCTCGATAAATTCTAAGAAGAGTGTGTTCTCAGGGCAGCTCAGACGAGGGCAATCTCGAAAACTTGCAGGACATGTTGGACTGCCTAGAAATGTGGTTCTGATGCTGTTCGAGTGCTCTGGAAATATAGCTCTATTGAAGTAACGTACAGTGTGTTGCCAGAGACTCGGCAGACACAGAGGGCCTCCGAGGGTCGTATGGGAATCAATGCTGCTCAGCAGGCCCCACAGGGGTGTGGAGGGCGTCAGTGATCTTGGAACAAAAATGATGCTCACCCGAAGGGCCTAGGAGTCCTGAAAAGGGTGCTTCCTTTAACATAAAGCGGAACCTCCACTAAGAGCTCATGGAAAGAGCTGCATGCCTCCCTTTCTGCAGGCTACTCAGGGCCTTACCTCGAGGCAAGGACTCACGTTGAGATTCCCTTTAGCTCTAGAGCATGGCAAGGTGAGCCCCAACCGGGCCAATGAAGCTCCGTGTGTAGCCAGAGAAATCTCATTTTCTTCCCACACCCATGCCTACAGTGGCCAGAGAGCTGTTAACAGCAGAGAATTTCAGGGAGCTTCACGGCAGCAAGAATGGGGCTTTCAAATGGAAAGCAAGGCTAGTACCATCATGCCCCCATTACCATGGGCACAGGCAGCATACATCTCTGTGGTTTCTAACAAGTCAAAAGAACCACAGGGTACACACTGGTTGCTTCCCTGAATCAACTTCTCGAGGCAGGGTGTTCTGCGTCTTGTGAACGGCCTCACCAAGGAAGGCCCTAGCTAGGCCCATGGGCCCGTGCCTCTTCAAAAGCCTGCAGTGCTACAGGAAAAACTCTGCTTTAGTTGCAATAAGAATGCAAGCAGTGTTCTCCTGATGGCAGTGTAACTTCAGGTAAGAGGTCTTAGATGGAAGAAGAAGCCTAGTGTTTTTCCTCTGTGCAGCTCAGTCTAAAGAATGAGTTCGACTTCCACGGCATGTTGGAACTTGCTAGAACGGTGCTCGTGAACTCGTGCGAGTGCTGTGAATCAAGATATGACAAGAAAGAGTGCAGTGTGTTGCCCATGACTCAGCAGACACAGAGGAACTCCGAGGGACCAATGGGCCTCGTTGTTGCTCAGCAGGCCTACAGGGGTGTGGAGATACTCAGGGATCTTGGAACAAAAATGATGCTCACCCGAGAGGCCTAGGAGTCCTGAAAAGGGTACTTCCTTTAAAGTAAAGGAGAACAGCGACTAAGAACTAATGGAAAGAGCTGAATGCCTCCCTTTCTGCAGGGCTACTCAGGGCCCTTACCTCGAGGCAAGGACTCACGTTGAGATTCCCTTTAGCTCTAGAGCATGGCAAGGTGAGCCCCACCCCGGCCAAAGAAGCTCCGTGTGTAGCCAGAGAAAACTCATTTTCTTCCCACACCAATGTAGAGGGACCAGAGGCCTGTCAACAGCAGAGAATTTCAGGGAGCTTCCCGGCGGCAAGACTGGAGCTTTCCAAACGGAAAGCAAGGCTAGTACCATCATGCCCCCATTTCCATGGGCACAGGCCAGCATACATCTCTGTGGTTTTTAACAAGTCCAATGAGACACAGAGTACACACTGTTTTCCTCCCTTAATCAACTTCTCGAGGCAGGGTGTTCTGCATCTAGTGAACGGCCTCACCAAGGAAAGCCCAAGCTAGGCCTCTGGGCCCGTGCCTCTTCAAAAGTCTGCAGTGCTTCAGGAAAAACTGTGCTTTAGTTGCAATAGGAAGGCAAGTCGTCTTCTTCCTGGAGGCAGGGTGACTTCAGGTAGGAGGTCCTGGATGGAAGGAGAAGCCTAGTGTTTTTCTCTGTGCAGCTCAGACCAGGGAATGAGTGCGACTTCCACGGCATGTAGGAACTTGCTAGAACGGTGCTCGTGAACCTTGTATGAGTGCTGGCTTACTCAAGATGTCCCAATAAGAGTGCACTGTGTTGCCCTACACTCGGCATACACACTGTGAGTCGGAAAGCTACGGGCCTGGATATTGCTTAGAAGGGCCAGGGGAGCCTGAGGGTACTTGCTCTTCTTGCAGGGAATAGGGTTTCCAGGCGAGGCACCTAGGAGTCCTGAAAAGCGTACTGGCGTTAAAATGCTGCAGAGCGGCGACTACGGCCTCATGGAAACGGCTACACACCTCCGCTTCTGCATAGCATTTCAGGGCCTTACCTCGAGGCAAGTTCTCCCGTTGCTTGCACTGTGAGCGACACAGCATGTTAGGATGCTGTATTTCTCCTTGAATAGAGTGACTTCAGGAAAGAGGTCCTCGATAAATTCTAAGAAGAGTGTGTTCTCAGGGCAGCTCAGACGAGGGCAATCTCGAAAACTTGCAGGACATGTTGGACTGCCTAGAAATGTGGTTCTGATGCTGTTCGAGTGCTCTGGAAAATATAGCTCTATTGAAGTAACGTACAGTGTGTTGCCAGAGACTCGGCAGACACAGAGGGCCTCCGAGGGTCGTATGGGAATCAATGCTGCTCAGCAGGCCCACAGGGGTGTGGAGGGCGTCAGTGATCTTGGAACAAAAATGATGCTCACCCGAAGGGCCTAGGAGTCCTGAAAAGGGTGCTTCCTTTAACATAAAGCGGAACCTCCACTAAGAGCTCATGGAAAGAGCTGCATGCCTCCCTTTCTGCAGGGCTACTCAGGGCCTTACCTCGAGGCAAGGACTCACGTTGAGATTCCCTTTAGCTCTAGAGCATGGCAAGGTGAGCCCCAACCGGGCCAATGAAGCTCCGTGTGTAGCCAGAGAAATCTCATTTTCTTCCCACACCCATGCCTACAGTGGCCAGAGAGCTGTTAACAGCAGAGAATTTCAGGGAGCTTCACGGCAGCAAGAATGGGGCTTTCCAAATGGAAAGCAAGGCTAGTACCATCATGCCCCCATTACCATGGGCACAGGCAGCATACATCTCTGTGGTTTCTAACAAGTCAAAAGAACCACAGGGTACACACTGGTTGCTTCCCTGAATCAACTTCTCGAGGCAGGGTGTTCTGCGTCTTGTGAACGGCCTCACCAAGGAAGGCCCTAGCTAGGCCCATGGGCCCGTGCCTCTTCAAAAGCCTGCAGTGCTACAGGAAAAACTCTGCTTTAGTTGCAATGAGAATGCAAGCAGTGTTTCTCCTGATGGCAGTGTAACTTCAGGTAAGAGGTCTTAGATGGAAGAAGAAGCCTAGTGTTTTTCCTCTGTGCAGCTCAGTCTAAAGAATGAGTTCGACTTCCACGGCATGTTGGAACTTGCTAGAACGGTGCTCGTGAACTTGTGCGAGTGCTGTGAATCAAGATATGACAAGAAAGAGTGCAGTGTGTTGCCCATGACTCAGCAGACACAGAGGAACTCCGAGGGACCAATGGGCCTCCTTGTTGCTCAGCAGGCCTACAGGGGTGTGGAGATACTCAGGGATCTTGGAACAAAAATGATGCTCACCCGAGAGGCCTAGGAGTCCTGAAAAGGGTACTTCCTTTAAAGTAAAGGAGAACAGCGACTAAGAACTAATGGAAAAGAGCTGAATGCCTCCCTTTCTGCAGGGCTACTCAGGGCCTTACCTCGAGGCAAGGACTCACGTTGAGATTCCCTTTAGCTCTAGAGCATGGCAAGGTGAGCCCCACCCCGGCCAAAGAAGCTCCGTGTGTAGCCAGAGAAAAACTCATTTTCTTCCCACACCAATGTAGAGGGACCAGAGGCCTGTCAACAGCAGAGAATTTCAGGGAGCTTCCCGGCGGCAAGAATGGAGCTTTCCAAACGGAAAGCAAGGCTAGTACCATCATGCCCCCATTTCCATGGGCACAGGCAGCATACATCTCTGTGGTTTTTAACAAGTCCAATGAGACACAGAGTACACAGTGTTTTCCTCCCTTAATCAACTTCTCGAGGCAGGGTGTTCTGCATCTAGTGAACGGCCTCACCAAGGAAAGCCCAAGCTAGGCCTCTGGGCCCGTGCCTCTTCAAAAGTCTGCAGTGCTTCAGGAAAAACTGTGCTTTAGTTGCAATAGGAAGGCAAGTCGTCTTTCTTCCTGGAGGCAGGGTGACTTCAGGTAGGAGGTCCTGGATGGAAGGAGAAGCCTAGTGTTTTTCTCTGTGCAGCTCAGACCAGGGAATGAGTGCGACTTCCACGGCATGTAGGAACTTGCTAGAACGGTGCTCGTGAACCTTGTATGAGTGCTGGCTTACTCAAGATGTCCCAATAAGAGTGCACTGTGTTGCCCTACACTCGGCATACACACTGTGAGTCGGAAAGCTACGGGCCTGGATATTGCTTAGAAGGGCCAGGGGAGCCTGAGGGTACTTGCTCTTCTTGCAGGGAATAGGGTTTCCAGGCGAGGCACCTAGGAGTCCTGAAAAGCGTACTGGCGTTAAAATGCTGCAGAGCGGCGACTACGGCCTCATGGAAACGGCTACACACCTCCGCTTCTGCATAGCATTTCAGGGCCTTACCTCGAGGCAAGTTCTCCCGTTGCTTGCACTGTGAGCGACACAGCATGTTAGGATGCTGTATTTCTCCTTGAATAGAGTGACTTCAGGAAAGAGGTCCTCGATAAATTCTAAGAAGAGTGTGTTCTCAGGGCAGCTCAGACGAGGGCAATCTCGAAAACTTGCAGGACATGTTGGACTGCCTAGAAATGTGGTTCTGATGCTGTTCGAGTGCTCTGGAAATATAGCTCTATTGAAGTAACGTACAGTGTGTTGCCAGAGACTCGGCAGACACAGAGGGCCTCCGAGGGTCGTATGGGAATCAATGCTGCTCAGCAGGCCCACAGGGGTGTGGAGGGCGTCAGTGATCTTGGAACAAAAAATGATGCTCACCCGAAGGGCCTAGGAGTCCTGAAAAGGGTGCTTCCTTTAACATAAAGCGGAACCTCCACTAAGAGCTCATGGAAAGAGCTGCATGCCTCCCTTTCTGCAGGGCTACTCAGGGCCTTACCTCGAGGCAAGGACTCACGTTGAGATTCCCTTTAGCTCTAGAGCATGGCAAGGTGAGCCCCAACCGGGCCAATGAAGCTCCGTGTGTAGCCAGAGAAATCTCATTTTCTTCCCACACCCATGCCTACAGTGGCCAGAGAGCTGTTAACAGCAGAGAATTTCAGGGAGCTTCACGGCAGCAAGAATGGGGCTTTCCAAATGGAAAGCAAGGCTAGTACCATCATGCCCCCATTACCATGGGCACAGGCAGCATACATCTCTGTGGTTTCTAACAAGTCAAAAGAACCACAGGGTACACACTGGTTGCTTCCCTGAATCAACTTCTCGAGGCAGGGTGTTCTGCGTCTTGTGAACGGCCTCACCAAGGAAGGCCCTAGCTAGGCCCATGGGCCCGTGCCTCTTCAAAAGCCTGCAGTGCTACAGGAAAAACTCTGCTTTAGTTGCAATAAGAATGCAAGCAGTGTTTCTCCTGATGGCAGTGTAACTTCAGGTAAGAGGTCTTAGATGGAAGAAGAAGCCTAGTGTTTTTCCTCTGTGCAGCTCAGTCTAAAGAATGAGTTCGACTTCCACGGCATGTTGGAACTTGCTAGAACGGTGCTCGTGAACTCGTGCGAGTGCTGTGAATCAAGATATGACAAGAAAGAGTGCAGTGTGTTGCCCATGACTCAGCAGACACAGAGGAACTCCGAGGGACCAATGGGCCTCGTTGTTGCTCAGCAGGCCTACAGGGGTGTGGAGATACTCAGGGATCTTGGAACAAAAATGATGCTCACCCGAGAGGCCTAGGAGTCCTGAAAAGGGTACTTCCTTTAAAGTAAAGGAGAACAGCGACTAAGAACTAATGGAAAGAGCTGAATGCCTCCCTTTCTGCAGGGCTACTCAGGGCCTTACCTCGAGGCAAGGACTCACGTTGAGATTCCCTTTAGCTCTAGAGCATGGCAAGGGTGAGCCCCACCCCGGCCAAAGAAGCTCCGTGTGTAGCCAGAGAAAACTCATTTTCTTCCCACACCAATGTAGAGGGACCAGAGGCCTGTCAACAGCAGAGAATTTCAGGGAGCTTCCCGGCGGCAAGACTGGAGCTTTCCAAACGGAAAGCAAGGCTAGTACCATCATGCCCCCATTTCCATGGGCACAGGCAGCATACATCTCTGTGGTTTTTAACAAGTCCAATGAGACACAGAGTACACACTGTTTTCCTCCCTTAATCAACTTCTCGAGGCAGGGTGTTCTGCATCTAGTGAACGGCCTCACCAAGGAAAGCCCAAGCTAGGCCTCTGGGCCCGTGCCTCTTCAAAAGTCTGCAGTGCTTCAGGAAAAACTGTGCTTTAGTTGCAATAGGAAGGCAAGTCGTCTTCTTCCTGGAGGCAGGGTGACTTCAGGTAGGAGGTCCTGGATGGAAGGAGAAGCCTAGTGTTTTTCTCTGTGCAGCTCAGACCAGGGAATGAGTGCGACTTCCACGGCATGTAGGAACTTGCTAGAACGGTGCTCGTGAACCTGTATGAGTGCTGGCTTACTCAAGATGTCCCAATAAGAGTGCACTGTGTTGCCCTACACTCGGCATACACACTGTGAGTCGGAAAGCTACGGGCCTGGATATTGCTTAGAAGGGCCAGGGGAGCCTGAGGGTACTTGCTCTTCTTGCAGGGAATAGGGTTTCCAGGCGAGGCACCTAGGAGTCCTGAAAAGCGTACTGGCGTTAAAATGCTGCAGAGCGGCGACTACGGCCTCATGGAAACGGCTACACACCTCCGCTTCTGCATAGCATTTCAGGGCCTTACCTCGAGGCAAGTTCTCCCGTTGCTTGCACTGTGAGCGACACAGCATGTTAGGATGCTGTATTTCTCCTTGAATAGAGTGACTTCAGGAAAGAGGTCCTCGATAAATTCTAAGAAGAGTGTGTTCTCAGGGCAGCTCAGACGAGGGCAATCTCGAAAACTTGCAGGACATGTTGGACTGCCTAGAAATGTGGTTCTGATGCTGTTCGAGTGCTCTGGAAATATATAGCTCTATTGAAGTAACGTACAGTGTGTTGCCAGAGACTCGGCAGACACAGAGGGCCTCCGAGGGTCGTATGGGAATCAATGCTGCTCAGCAGGCCCACAGGGGTGTGGAGGGCGTCAGTGATCTTGGAACAAAAATGATGCTCACCCGAAGGGCCTAGGAGTCCTGAAAAGGGTGCTTCCTTTAACATAAAGCGGAACCTCCACTAAGAGCTCATGGAAAGAGCTGCATGCCTCCCTTTCTGCAGGGCTACTCAGGGCCTTACCTCGAGGCAAGGACTCACGTTGAGATTCCCTTTAGCTCTAGAGCATGGCAAGGTGAGCCCCAACCGGGCCAATGAAGCTCCGTGTGTAGCCAGAGAAATCTCATTTTCTTCCCACACCCATGCCTACAGTGGCCAGAGAGCTGTTAACAGCAGAGAATTTCAGGAGCTTCACGGCAGCAAGAATGGGGCTTTCCAAATGGAAAGCAAGGCTAGTACCATCATGCCCCCATTTCCATGGGCACAGGCAGCATACATCTCTGTGGTTTTTAACAAGTCCAATGAGACACAGAGTACACACTGTTTTCCTCCCTTAATCAACTTCTCGAGGCAGGGTGTTCTGCATCTAGTGAACGGCCTCACCAAGGAAAGCCCAAGCTAGGCCTCTGGGCCGTGCCTCTTCAAAAGTCTGCAGTGCTTCAGGAAAAACTGTGCTTTAGTTGCAATAGGAAGGCAAGTCGTCTTCTTCCTGGAGGCAGGGTGACTTCAGGTAGGAGGTCCTGGATGGAAGGAGAAGCCTAGTGTTTTTCTCTGTGCAGCTCAGACCAGGGAATGAGTGCGACTTCCACGGCATGTAGGAACTTGCTAGAACGGTGCTCGTGAACCTTGTATGAGTGCTGGCTTACTCAAGATGTCCCAATAAGAGTGCACTGTGTTGCCCTACACTCGGCATACACACTGTGAGTCGGAAAGCTACGGGCCTGGATATTGCTTAGAAGGGCCAGGGGAGCCTGAGGGTACTTGCTCTTCTTGCAGGGAATAGGGTTTCCAGGCGAGGCACCTAGGAGTCCTGAAAAGCGTACTGGCGTTAAAATGCTGCAGAGCGGCGACTACGGCCTCATGGAAACGGCTACACACCTCCGCTTCTGCATAGCATTTCAGGGCCTTACCTCGAGGCAAGTTCTCCCGTTGCTTGCACTGTGAGCGACACAGCATGTTAGGATGCTGTATTTTCTCCTTGAATAGAGTGACTTCAGGAAAGAGGTCCTCGATAAATTCTAAGAAGAGTGTGTTCTCAGGGCAGCTCAGACGAGGGCAATCTCGAAAACTTGCAGGACATGTTGGACTGCCTAGAAATGTGGTTCTGATGCTGTTCGAGTGCTCTGGAAATATAGCTCTATTGAAGTAACGTACAGTGTGTTGCCAGAGACTCGGCAGACACAGAGGGCCTCCGAGGGTCGTATGGGAATCAATGCTGCTCAGCAGGCCCACAGGGTGTGGAGGGCGTCAGTGATCTTGGAACAAAAATGATGCTCACCCGAAGGGCCTAGGAGTCCTGAAAAGGGTGCTTCCTTTAACATAAAGCGGAACCTCCACTAAGAGCTCATGGAAAGAGCTGCATGCCTCCCTTTCTGCAGGGCTACTCAGGGCCTTACCTCGAGGCAAGGACTCACGTTGAGATTCCCTTTAGCTCTAGAGCATGGCAAGGTGAGCCCCAACCGGGCCAATGAAGCTCCGTGTGTAGCCAGAGAAATCTCATTTTCTTCCCACACCCATGCCTACAGTGGCCAGAGAGCTGTTAACAGCAGAGAATTTCAGGGAGCTTCACGGCAGCAAGAATGGGGCTTTCCAAATGGAAAGCAAGGCTAGTACCATCATGCCCCCATTACCATGGGCACAGGCAGCATACATCTCTGTGGTTTCTAACAAGTCAAAAGAACCACAGGGTACACACTGGTTGCTTCCCTGAATCAACTTCTCGAGGCAGGGTGTTCTGCGTCTTGTGAACGGCCTCACCAAGGAAGGCCCTAGCTAGGCCCATGGGCCCGTGCCTCTTCAAAAGCCTGCAGTGCTACAGGAAAAACTCTGCTTTAGTTGCAATAAGAATGCAAGCAGTGTTTCTCCTGATGGCAGTGTAACTTCAGGTAAGAGGTCTTAGATGGAAGAAGAAGCCTAGTGTTTTTCCTCTGTGCAGCTCAGTCTAAAGAATGAGTTCGACTTCCACGGCATGTTGGAACTTGCTAGAACGGTGCTCGTGAACTCGTGCGAGTGCTGTGAATCAAGATATGACAAGAAAGAGTGCAGTGTGTTGCCCATGACTCAGCAGACACAGAGGAACTCCGAGGGACCAATGGGCCTCGTTGTTGCTCAGCAGGCCTACAGGGGTGTGGAGATACTCAGGGATCTTGGAACAAAAATGATGCTCACCCGAGAGGCCTAGGAGTCCTGAAAAGGGTACTTCCTTTAAAGTAAAGGAGAACAGCGACTAAGAACTAATGGAAAGAGCTGAATGCCTCCCTTTCTGCAGGGCTACTCAGGGCCTTACCTCGAGGCAAGGACTCACGTTGAGATTCCCTTTAGCTCTAGAGCATGGCAAGGTGAGCCCCACCCCGGCCAAAGAAGCTCCGTGTGTAGCCAGAGAAAACTCATTTTCTTCCCACACCAATGTAGAGGGACCAGAGGCCTGTCAAC